>NC_057812.1:538455925-538465385 GCF_018294505.1 Triticum aestivum | reverse complement strand
TCCTCCTTCTCCGGCAAGGCCACGCCGCCACCACCCGAAGCCGGCGACCGCCGCCGCCGACCGCGCCCCGGCGAGCCCCTCCTCTTCTCGGCAAGTCCAGCGACGTCTCCGGCGAGCTCCAAGAAATCCGTCCATCCTCGTAAAACGTGCCAGATCTGAGAGCTAAAATCTCGAGGGTTGACTTTTTGCCCGAAACCCTAGTTCATGTTGCCCTGTTCATCGTGCTATAACTTTGCATCCGTAGCTCCGTTTTGGGCATATAGCATGTCAAATTGTTCGTCTCAGAGAGCACATCATTTCATTCCATTGCATCATTTTCATTTGAGTTCATCTTGATGCCCAAAATACTATTAGAAGATGGCTACTTGAGATAATTGTCAGATCTGCTGCTCCATTTAGATATTTGTCATTTTTGCCATGATTATTGTGTGCATGATATGCCCATGAGCTCTACATATGTTTTGTTAAGGGTTTTGCCATCTTTCCAGAGGTGCAACCCATGTATTTTTGTGATGTGTGTGGTGACTAGCACAAGCTTGCAGAGTGAGGCACTTGGTAATGCTGATTTCAGGGACTTAGCATTTCCACTAAGTCCTTGACCTGTTTATCTCATGTTGCCATATGTTCATGTTGTTTCTGAGTGATCCGTGCCTCTTTTGAGGATGATCAGCAAGGATGTTTTGTTAATATTGTAGTGCTCTATCTATCCATGTCTTTGTTTGCAATTATGGAGCACCCTAGCTTGAGTCAATCGAGTTCGACTTTTTCTACTTCGCGAATCTGGGCAGATTGTCTACTTGTTAGCGATTTTGCCGAGGATGTTGTAGTTGATCCGTGCATGCTATGTTATTGTTCTTGCCATGTCTAGCTTGCATTTTGTGTATTCTTGATGGGTGTATGCTTAGCTTGTCATGACTCGCTCCGTAGTGAGTGCATCGAGCTCGTAAACATGCCTACTTGATATATGTTTTCAGCATGCTCCAGTTTTCACCAAGTCGGAGAACTGATTATGTTTTTGCCATGTTCACATGCTTGCAATTGTATTTTATGATCCCTTTTGGCTCAAGGTCACTAAGGGACTTTTGTTAAGATCTTTGAGTAGCTCCATGCCATGCTTTACCTTGCCATGTTCAGGTCCTATAGCATATAGTTTTTCATGCTCCGAAAAGTGCTACCTGATCTGAAATTTCAGACAAGTGTTAGTTTCACTAAGTCTGAAATCTGTTTACCATATGCATTTTTGGCATGCTTGTTTGAACCTGTTAATGGATGAATTGGCCGTAGCTCAGTGCTAGAATTTTGTTAAGCATCTTGAATGCATCCTTGCCATGTATTTTTATGTCATGTTTGAGTGCTGTAGCTTGTTCATCTCGTTCATTTAGATGGCTACTTGCTGTAAATCGTAGAACGTGGTCATATTTGAATTGCTTGCCATTTCCAAACCGTAACTCCGATTCCGGCGTTCTTTATATCATTTTCAAGCGATTTCATCTCATCTTTCCAGTGGCACACTTGGATTTCCATGTTGAGGCCAGGTTCATGCATTCCTTGTCAAATCTTGCATATGCGTCCCGCATCGCATCCCGCTTAGCATACCATGTTTGCATCATATTGTTTGATCCTTGCACGTGGTTGATTGTGCCCTTGTTGCTTGTTTGTCTTGTTTGGGTAGAGCCGGGAGACGAGTTCGCTAACGAGGAGCCCGTTGAGTTTGTTTTCGAGGATCCAGTCAACTCTAATAACTTTGCAGGCAAGATGATCATACCCTCGAAATCACCACTATCTTTGCTATGCAAGATTGCTCGCTCTTTTGCTATGCCAATGCTACGATGCCTACCACTTGCTTTCAAGCCTCCCAAATTGCCATGTCAAACCTCTAACCCACCATCTCCTAGCAAATCGTTGATTGGCTATGTTACCGCTTTGCTTAGCCCCTCTTATAGCGTTGCTAGTTGCAGGTGAAGATTGGAGACCGTTCCTTGTTGGAACATTTATTTACTTGTTGGGATATCATTATATTATCTTGTTATCTTAATGCATCTATATACTTGGTAAAGGGTGGAAGGCTCGGCCTCTCGCCTAGTGTTTTGTTCCACTCTTGCCGCCCTAGTTTTCCGTCATATCAGTGTTATGTTCCCGGAGTTTGCGTTCCTTACGCGGTTGGGTTATAATGGGAACCCCTTGATAGTTCGCCTTGTTTAAAGCTTTTCCAGCAATGCCCAACCTTGGTTTTACCATTTGCCACCTAGCCTCTTTTCTCCTTGGGTTTCCGGAGCCTGACGGTCATCTTATTTTAAACCCCCCCGGGCCAGTGCTCCTCCGAGTGTTGGTCCACCTGTCAGCTACCGGTGGCCACCAGGGGCAACTCTGGGCTGGCCTACCCGTACCTAAGACAATCTGGGTGTGCCCTGAGAAAGAGATATGTGCAGCTCCTATCGGGATTTGTCGGCACATTCAGGCGGTGTTGCTGGTCTTGTTTTAACCTATCGAAGTGTCTTGAAGAACCGAGGTACCGAGTCTGATCGGAGCGTCTCGGGAGGAGGTCTATTCCTTCGTTGACCGTGAGAACTTGTCATGGGCTAAGTTGGGACTCCCCTGCAGGGATTTGAACTTTCGAAAGTCGTGCCCGCGGTTATGGGCAGATGGGAATTTGTTAATGTCCGGTTGTAGATAACTTGAACCTTAACTTAACTAAAATGAATCAACTGAGTGTGTTACCGTGATGGCCTCTTCACGGCGGAGTCCGGGAAGTGGACACGGTGTTGGAGTAATGTTTGCGCAGGTTGCTCTCTAGTTTCTCGCTCGCGCTTTGCCTCCTCTTCTCGCTCTCTTTTGCGAACAGGATAGCCACCATATTTGCTAGTCGCTTGCTGCAGCTCCACATATTTACCTTGCCTTACCTATGAGCTTAAATAGTCTTGATCGCGAGGGTGCGAGATTGATGAGTCCCTGTGGCTCACAGATTACTATTACACCAGATGCAGGGTCTAATGATTCCGCTCCAGATGACGCGCTTGAGCTCAAGTGGGAGTTCGACGAGGACTCTCAGCGATAGTACATGTCTTTCCCTGATGATTAGTAGTGGTGCCTAGTTGGGGGTGATCGGGACCGTGTCGCATGTTGGGTTATCTTTTATTTTGGCGCCGTAGTCGGGCCATGAGTGTTTGGATGATGTAATGTTATTTATGTACTTGATTGACGTGGCAAGTGTAAGCCAACTATGTTATCTCCCCTTTTATTACATATATATTACATGGGATGTTGTGAAGATTGCCTAACTTGCGACATATGCCTTCAATGCAATTATGCCTCTAAGTCGTGCCTCGACACGTGGGAGATATAGTCGCATCGAGGGTGTTACAAGTTGGTAATCAGAGCCTTCCCCGACCTTAGGAGCCCCATTGTTTGATCGCTTTTAGCGGCCGAGTTGTGTCTAGAAAAATGTTTTGAGTCATTTAGGAATTATATATCGGAGAGTTTAGGAATTCTTTTTACTTCCTAGTCTCCTCATCGCTCTGGTAAGGCATCCTGACGTAGAGTTTTGACTCTTCTCTTCTCAAATTTCACTAAAAAAATTAGGATCACGCGGGTATCTTGGAATCGTTCCGATGGTTTTATGACGAGAACATTGTCTTGGTGCCTCCTGTCAGGGGTTTTGTGGAAGTGTCCCGGGGAGTTGAGCTCTGAGGTGTTGTCGTCATAATTTTGTCGTTGCAGTTCTGGAATACCTGAGTTTAGTACGCCGACATTGAAAATCTCTTTTATGCAGTTCTTTGGTGAGATAACCTCGACGCCACCCAGTACTGGGGCGGGAGTTCGGGAGTATCGCCATAACTTGTATAACGGATGCTTTTCGAAGGTTGAGGTAGATGGTTTCCGAAGTTTTTCTCGGTTATGTGTTGAAGGATGGATACAGCTGGATGTAGGATTTGCTAGATTTGGGTGAGATATTATGCTTCCCCTGTATCCCCAACACCTGATTGCATAACCGGAAAGGTTCGGGAGTTTCATGGGTGGGAATTCTAGTAGCTCTAGTTCTTCTTCCACGGATATTTGGTTTGAGATTGAGATTTCTTACCGAGTATTCGTTCTTGATTCGTACCTTGTTGATTTATTTCTCTACCTAAATTCTACGTGGCTTCTCAATTTATGGATATGTGACCATTTCAAGAGGAATGCATTCGTTCATTTTGTTCGGATGTGAAGACTATATGTTGCAATTTTCATTCTGTTGGATTCAGCTTCATTTTATCTGTCTATGTGCTAACGATGGTCAACCTCTTCAAGATGGCTCCCGCTAAGAGCACCAATCAGAATCAGAATCAAGATCCGCCACCACCTCCACCTCCTCCGGAGGCATGGAAAGCTGTGATGGCCGCAACCAACGCAAACACACAGTTGATTATGCAAATTCTCCAAGAGCGCAATCAAGGCAACCAAGGGAATCAAGGCAACAATCAGAATCACTTTGCTACACTCAACCAGTTCCTTGCTAACGGGCCAAAGACTTTCAGCAATTGTGTTGAGGCAACCGATGCTGATGATTGGCTTGTGGATCTGTGCAAGCATTTCGAGTGCAGTAACGTCAGGCCTGAGGACTTTGTCAAGTTCGCTTCCTTCCAACTCAAAGATCAAGCTGCAGAATGGTTCCAGCAGTACAAGGACTCCAGAGGTGGACGTGTAATTACCTGGGACGAATTCCGTCAAGATTTCAGAGCTCATCATATCCCTCAGAGCGTGGTTGAAAGCAAGCGTGAGGAATTACGCAACCTGAAGCAAGGCTCTTTGTCTGTCTATGACTACAACAAGTTGTTTCAGAAGCTCGCCCGCTTTGCTAAGCAGGACGTCCCTGATGAGAAGAGCATGATATACCAGTTCAGGGGTGGCCTCAGAGAAGAAATTCAGCTAGCTCTTGTTCTCTTTGAGCCCTTGAGGTACGATGAGTTCTACAACATGGCATTGAAGCAAGAGGCCGCTCAACTGAGGTGTGATGCGTCCAAGAAGCGAGTCAGAGATGCTACTCCTTCTTCCTCTACTCAAGTGGCCAAGCAGCAGAAGTATTGGCTTCCTCCTCCTCCATTCCGTCAGCCGTATCAGCAGAAGAGCAAAGGTGGCAGTGGATCTTCCCACCCACCCAACCCTGGCTTTCAGAACAAGACTTCGTCTCAAGCTCCAAGATCGAGTGCTCCATATCACCGTCCGCTTTCAGAGATCACGTGCAACAAGTGCCAACAGAAGGGTCACTATGCCAACAAGTGTCTCAATCAGAGGCGCCTTCCTCCTCCTCCTCCTGTGAGATCGGCAAGTACAGCTATGGTCAAGCATAACACCAAGCATGCCAAGGTCAACTTGATGAATGCAGCTCAGGCAGAGGATTCGTCAGATGTCATCATGGGTAACCTTCCTGTTAACGATGTTCCTGCAAAAGTTCTTTTTGACACGGGTGCATCGCATTGTTTCATCTCGAGACCGTTTTCATCTAAGCATGGTTTGGCTTTGCAAATTTTTCCTAGTCCATTAGCAGTTGTCTCTCCCGGTAGGCGCATGCATGCTAACTCCATTGCTCCGGATGTTACTATCACTTTGGGAGACTACAAGTTTCTATCTTCTCCTACGGTTCTTGGTGACTCGAATATTGATCTTATTCTCGGAATGGATTGGCTTTCTAAGCACAAGGCGCATCTTGATTGTGCTGCCAGGCAGATTCAATTGACTCATTCGTCTGAGGATGTAATTGTCTTTGCCGCTCGGGATAATACCATCCGTCTGTTTTCTCTCAATGAGAAGGGTGAACTGGATGCCATCTCGCAAATTCCAGTCGTTTGCGAATATCAAGACGTCTTTCTAGAAGAGCTTCCAGGAATGCCGCCGCACCGGCCTGTTGAATTCGTTATTGATCTTGAGCCCGGCATGGAACCAGTGTGCAAGCGTCCTTACAAGCTCGGACCTGAAGAGTTGAAGGAGCTAAAGAAGCAACTCGATATTCAAGAAAGAATGGGTCTCATCCGGCCTAGTTCTTCTCCGTGGGGTTGTGGTGTTCTTTTTGTGAAGAAGAAGGATGGAACGGACCGACTTTGTGTTGATTACCGTCCATTGAACAAGAAGACCATCAAGAATAAATACCCACTTCCCAACATCAACGAGCTGTTCGAACAACTCAAAGGTGCCCAAGTATTCTCCAAGCTTGATCTCTGTATGGGTTATCATCAGATTCGAATCCGTGAGCAAGATATTCCCAAGACGGCTTTCAGAACAAGCTATGGTTCATATGAATACACTGTCATGTCTTTTGGCCTTGTCAATGCTCCTCCGACTTTCTCTCGCATGATGAACTTCATCTTCAACGCCTACACCAATGACTTCGTTTTGGTCTATCTCGACGACATTCGGGTTTTCTCGAAGAACAAGGAAGATCATGACAAGCACTTGCGTTTGGTACTCGATAAGTTGAGGGAACACAAGTTCTACGCCAAGTTCTCCAAGTGCGAATTTTGGCTCGATGAGGTTCTTTATCTTGGTCATATCATCTCTGCCAAGGGCATTGCTGTGAATCCTGAGAAGGTGTCTGCAATTGTGTATTGCGAACCTCCTCAGAACATGAAGCAACTCCGTAGCTTCCTCGGTCTCGCAAGCTACTGCCGAAGATTCGTTGAAAACTTTTCTAAGATCGCGAAGCCTCTCTCAAATCTTCTCCAGAAGCACGTCAAGTACGTTTGGTCTCCGGAGTGTGACTTTGCTTTCAACACTTTGAAAGAGAAATTGATAACTGCTCCAGTTCTGACTCCGCCTGATGAATCCAAGCCGTACGAGGTCTTTTGTGATGCCTCTCTCCAAGGTCTTGGCGCAGTGTTGATGCAAGAGAAGAAAGTTGTTGCTTATACCTCTCGCCAGTTGAAGCCTAATGAAAATAACTACCCCACTCATGATCTCGAGTTGGCGGCAGTTGTGCATGCTCTTTTGACTTGGAGACATCTCTTATTGGGAAGAAAAGTGGACATTTTCACTAATCACAAGAGTCTCAAGTACTCTTCACTCAGCCTAATCTCAACCTCAAGCAAACTCGATGGGTCAAAATGATTCAAGAGTATAATCCGAGTATCGAGTATACTCCAGGCAAGGCCAATGTGATTGCTGACGCATTGAGCAGGAAAGCTTATTGCAACAGTCTGATTCTCAAGCCTTATCAACCCGAGCTTTGTGAAGCTTTCCGCAAACTTAATCTGCAAGTTGTTCCTCAAGGTTTCCTCGCCAACCTTCAAGTCTCTCCTACCTTGGAAGACCAGATTCACCAAGCTCAGCTTCTTGATGCTATGGTGAAAAAGGTGAAGATTGGGATTGCCAAGAGTCAACCCAAGTACAAGTGCTACCGCCTTGATGACAAGGATACTCTCTTCTTTGAGGATCATATTGTTGTACCCAAAGGTGACCTCCATAAAGTGATCATGAACGAGGCTCACAATTCTCTCCTCTCCATCCACCCTGGGAGCACGAAGATGTATCAGGACCTCAAGCAGGCTTATTGGTGGACTCAAATGAAGCGCGAGATTGCTCAATTCGTGAATGAGTGTGATGTCTGCAGAAGAGTGAAGGCAGAACACCAAAGGTCAGCTGGTCTCCTCCAACCTCTTGCCATTCTAGAATGGAAGTTTGACCACATTGAGATGGACTTCGTGACTGGGTTTCCAAAGTACAAGCGTGGCAATGATGCTATATTCGTTGTCATCGACAAACTCACCAAAGTGGCTCACTTTCTGCCTATCAAAGAGTCAATCACTGCAGCTCAATTGGCGGAACTCTATACCTCTCGGATTGTCTCTCTGCACGGTATTCCACAAGTGATCTCTTCAGACCGTGGCAGCATCTTTACCTCCAAGTTTTGGGATTCTTTTCAGAAGGCCATGGGCACCAACATCCGCTTCAGCACAGCTTTCCATCCTCAAACTAGCGGTCAAGTCGAGTGTGTCAACCAGATTCTTGAAGATATGCTCAGAGTTTGTGTGATCTCCTTCGGCATGAAGTGGGAGGATTGTCTTCCTTATGCTGAATTCTCCTACAACAACAGTTTTCAAGCAAGTTCGGGCAAGGCCCCTTTTGAAATTCTGTATGGCAGGAAGTGTCGTACCCCTCTCAACTGGTCTGAAACCGGTGAACGTCAGCTTTTGGGAAATGACTTAATCACAGAGGCAGAGGAAATGTGCAAAGTCATTCGAGATAACCTCAAAGCAGCCCAATCCCGCCAGAAGAGCTACTATGACAGTAAGCACCGTGATTTGGCTTTCGAGATCGGAGATCATGTTTACCTCCGCGTCTCTCCTATGAAAGGTACTCGTCGCTTCGGTATCAAAGGGAAGCTTGCCCCCAGATACGTGGGACCTTTTAAGATTGTCAGCAAGAGAGGCGATCTCGCCTATCAACTCGAGCTTCCTTCAAACTTTGCAAATGTTCATGATGTGTTCCATGTCTCTCAGCTCCGAAAGTGCTTCAAGACTCCTGACCGCACCATCAACTTCGAGGACATTGAGCTCCAAGAAGATCTCTCCTATCGTGAGCACCCCGTTGCTATTCTCGAAGAGACTGAACGCAAGACTCGCAACAAGTCAATCAAATTCCTCAAAGTCAAGTGGTCACACCATTCCGACCGTGAAGCTACCTGGGAACGCGATGATCACCTCCGTTCTGAGTACCCAGCGTTCTTTCAGTCCTAGATCTCGGGAGGAGATCCTTTCGTAGTGGTGGAGTGTTGTAACACCCCGGATGTACCTTACCCAATATGTATTCCAACTCTTGCCGTTTCCGGCTTTAAATTATTTTATTTTCTCGGGTTCGGGTTTTTGTCTCCGTGTATTGTTGCCGTTGTCATGCATCTCATATCATGTCATCATGTGCATTGCATTTGCATATGTGTTTATCTCATGCATTCGAGCATTTTCCCCGTTGTCCGTTTTGCATTCCGGCGCTCCGTTCTCCTCCGGTGGTCATTTCTACCTTTCTTTCGTGTGTGGGGATTAAACATTTCCGGATTGGACCAAGACTTGCCAAGCGGCCTTGGTTTACTACCGGTAGACCGCCTGTCAAGTTTCGTACCATTTGGACTTCGTTTGATACTCCAACGGTTAACCGAGGGACCGAAAAGGCCTCGTGTGTGTTGCAGCCCAACACCCCTCCAATTTGGCCCAAAACCCACCTAAACCCTCTCCATCATCTAGAGCATTCGATCATGATCGCGTGGCCGAAAACCGCACCTCATTTGGACTCTCCTAGCTCCTCCTATGCCTATATATAGCCCCCCTTCCGAAATTCTAGGTTCTTCCCTCTCCGAAACCCTAAAAAAACCTCATCCGCCGCCGCCGGACATGTCCAGATCCCGCCGGACATCTTCCCGCCGCCGTCCGCAGCCGATGCGCGCCTGACGCGTGGCCTCGCCACCGCGGCCCGCCTTCGCCGCCACTCGCCCGAGTCG
>NC_057812.1:538441097-538455475 GCF_018294505.1 Triticum aestivum | reverse complement strand
CCGTGCCTCCTCCTTCTCTGGCAAGGCCGCGCCGCCACCACCCGGAGCCGGCGACCGCCGCCGCCGACCGTGCCCCGGCGAGAAATCCCTCTTCTCGGCAAGTCCGGCGACGTCTCCGGCGAGCTCCAAGAAATCCGGCCATCCTCGTAAAACGTGCCAGATCTGAGATCTAAAATCTCGAGGGTTGACTTTTTGCCCGAAACCCTAGTTCATGTTGCCTTGTTCATCGTGCTATAACTTTGCATCCGTAGCTCCGTTTTGGGCATATAGCATGTCAAATTGTTCGTCTCAGAGAGCACATCATTTCATTCCATTGCATCATTTTCATTTGAGTTCATCTTGATGCCCAAAATGCTGTTGGAAGAGGGCTACTTGAGATAATTGTCAGATCTGCTGCTCCATTTAGATATTTGTCATTTTTGCCATGATTATTGTGTGCATGATATGCCCATGAGCTCTATATATGTTTTGTTAAGGGTTTTGCCATCTTTCCAGAGGTGCAACCCATGTATTTTTGTGATGTGTGTGGTGATTAGCACAAGCTTGCAAAGTGAGGCACTTGGTAATGCTGATTTCAGGGACTTAGCATTTCCACTAAGTCCTTGACCTGTTTATCTCATGTTGCCATATGTTCATTTTGTTTCCGAGTGATCCGTGCCTCTTTTGAGGATGATCAGTAAGGATGTTTTGTTAATATTTTAGTACTCTATCCATCCATGTCTTTGTTTGTAATTATGGAGCACCCTAGCTTGAGTCAATCGAGTTCGACTTTTGCTACTTCGCGAATCTGGGCAGATTGTCTACTTGTTAGCGATTTTGCCAAGGATGTTGTAGTTAATCCGTGCATGCTATGCTATTGTTCTTGCCATGTCTAGCTTGCATTTTGTGTATTCTTGATGGGTGTATGCTTAGCTTGTCATGAGTCGCTCCGTAGTGAGTGCATCGAGCTCGTAAACATGCATACTTGATATCTATTTTCAGCATGCTCCAGTTTTCACCAAGTTTGAGAACTGATTATGTTTTTGCCATGTTCACATGCTTGCAATTGTATTTTCTGATCCCATTTGGCTCAAGGTCACTAAGGGACTTTTGTTAAGCTCTTTAAGTAGCTCCATGCCATGCTTTACCTTGCCATGTTCAGGTCCTGTAGCATATAGTTTTTCATGCTCCGAAGAGTGCTACCTGATCTGAAATTCCAGACAAGTGTTAATTTCACCAAGTCTGAAATCTGTTTACCATATGCATTTTTGGCATGCTTGTTTGAACCTGTTAATGGATGAATTGGCCGTAGCTCAGTGCTAGACTTTTGTTAATCATCTTGAATGCATCCCTGCCATGTATTTTTATGCCATGTTTGAGTGCTGTAGCTTGTTCATCTCGTTGCATTTAGATGGCTACTTGCTGTAAATCGCAGAACGTGGTCATATTTGAATTGTTTGCCGTTTCCAAACCGTAACTCCGATTCCGGCGTTCTTTATATCATTTTCAAGCGATTTCATCTCATCTTTCCAGTGGCACACTTGGATTTCCAAGTTGAGGCCAGGTTCATGCATTCCTTGTCAAATCTTGCATATGCATCCCGCATCGCATCCCGCTTAGCATACCATGTTTGCATCATATTGTTTGATCCTTGCACGTGGTTGATTGTGCCCTTGTTGCTTGTTTGTCTTGTTTGGGTAGAGCCGGGAGACGAGTTCGCTAACGAGGAGCCCGTTGAGTTTGTTTTCGAGGATCCAGTCAACTCTAACAACTTTGCAGGCAAGATGATCATACCCTCGAAATCACCACTATCTTTGCTATGCTAGATTGCTCGCTCTTTTGCTATGCCAATGCTACGATGCCTACCACTTGATTTCAAGCCTCCCAAATTGCCATGTCAAACCTCTAAAACAAACTTGAGTTCAAGTGGGAGTTCGACGAGGACTCTCGGCGGTACTACGTGTCTTTCCCTGATGATTAGTAGTGGTGCCCAGTTGGGGGTGATCGGGACCGTGTCGCATGTTGGGTTATCTTTTATTTTGGCGCTGTAGTCGGGCCATGAATATTTGAATGATGTAATGTTATTTATGTACTTGATTGACGTGACGAGTGTTAGCCAACTATATTATCTCCTCTTTTATTACATATATATTACATGGGATGTTGTGAAAATTGCCTAACTTGCAACATATGCCTTCAATGCGATTATGCCTTTAAGTCGTGCCTCGACACGTGAAAGATATAGTCGCATCAAGGGTATTACATCCTATGCCTCGACACTGAAGAGAAAGACCCAAGGCTCCCCTGCCCAGCCTCCACTGCCGAAGCGACGGGCCGAGGGAACGGGAGCCAGCAGCGAAGGTACAGGAACCACTCGCCTCGATCTCGTGAGAGAGATAGAGACGAAAGCCATTTCGCTACAGCATGTGCTTTGCGATCAGCTGTCTAGAATAAAAGGTGCCCGAGGAGAAGCCAAACTTACATGTACAAAACCCGCACGATAGAAATGTGCGCGTTGTCCGCATGTGCCTAAGGCCAACTCCAACGCTAGACCTCAAACGCGACGCGCGGGCGCTCGAAGGCAGCAGCGCAGGTTCGCCACGCCTACTAGGTGTTCGAGGAAATGACAAGGACGGACCTCTCGTCAAATAGGGTAGCACCATTGGGTGCAGAGGCCGTGTCCGCCTCTCCGTCCGCGTCCGTTGTCCGTTTTCTTATTTCATGCAGACAAAATCCAAACAAATCGAACGTCCGTTTTGGATCGCCGGTTGGAGTTGGCCTGAACACCCTGTGCGCGGTCGGTTTGCTGCTGCAGGTGCCGCATGCTCGAGAAGTCCGTCTCTCGGCACCCAAGAATGAAGACCAGTCCCCACAAAAAGAAAGAAAGAATGAAGACCAGAACAAGCTCTAACAGCAAATAGAAGAGGAAGAGCACAACGGGAAGGGGAAAACCATTTGTTACGATGCGCAGTGACAGACAGATGCAGAAGAAACCTCATCAGTGTTAAACACGTCAAATTCCGCAGCGCATCGCACCGCATCGCACGGCCGGACGACACGGATCCGAAAGCCAGGAGAGAAGAGATACATCCGGTTTCACTCTTGAAGCTGACTCGCCACCGTGCCAGTTCTTGGCAAAGATTCCAAAGCCAGGAGCCCAGGAGTGCTGTATCCATCCTGTTCGTCCACTAGGCTGCTAGCTAGCGCGGGAAGCCCTCCTCTGTGGAGCACCTGCGGAAGACGCCAGGCTAGCGCGCCACCGTGTCACCTCATCAGATGCCACACCCCTCGCCATCTCATCAAATCCAGAGGGTGCCTCCATGCATGCAGGCGCACTCGTCCACAGAGCCCCTGATTGATCTGAGCTTCCCCTTTATACTCGATTCGAATGCGCCAAGAGAGGTTTCAGACTTCAGACGCAGAATCTATCTATCTGTCCATCTCATCTCGGAAGTCTGAACTACTCACTGCTCCACCCATCCAAGTCCTGGAGGTCAATGATGGCAGGCAGGCAGGCTGCCGCATTTCCTCCAACTGACACGCACACTGCTCGGTGCTCCGTGCTCAGTATTCCTCCACGGGCGCCTCTTTCGGGCCTCGGAACATGTCTCGCCGGGTTGCCACAACCGGTAGGCCACCACGCCGTGGCAGGGTCACTCGTCCTCTCCTCAGTGGCGATCGAATCATGCTGTCCCTGGCTAGAGCTCCCGGTCCCGGACACTGGATCGATGTCCTCCACGACCAATAGCTCCTTCGCATTCTCTCTGTTTTGTCCCGGTCCTTGGAGATTCCATTATCTGATAGGATATGGTACATTTGAATTAGCTAGCAAGTCTCTTCCAACTTGGCAGTTGATGAGCCCGGGAAAGAAAAAGGTTAACCTTTCTCAAGAGATTCTGCGCGGCTACCTTACCAGACTGTCCCCTCATGTCTGGTAGTACTCCTATCTCCTGCAAGAACACTAGCTCGTAACTTCTTTGATGGCCGAACCTGAATTTACCTGATGAGAGTGGCAGATGTGCTCTTAATCCTCACTTAGTGATCATCCCCTAGTTTTGATTGCTCTCCAGGTGATCCAACATATTTTCTCCTTTCTCAGCTAAACCTTAGCTTACAGTTGATCACTATGGCATGTCCCAAACAGTTCCCTCACTTAGCCGTGGTTCTGGATGTGAGCAGCACGAGCAAAGCTGGTAACAAGACACGGACCTGAGCCCTTTCTATCTCAACAGCGGAGATGCCCTCCAGGCTTTGCAGGTTCCGGTGTCTGGTCCAGGGAGGATAATGACAAGAGAATCTGCCGGAGGCACGGACGGTATCACAATAGCCTCTTGGATTGCTGATGATGAACGAGCTTCAGGCTTCAGATGCGCCGTAGCCTTTAAGTCGACGTTCATCGACTCGAGTGTGACATGATCAATATCTCTAGCAGCGGGATTTGCCAGGGAGCAAAGGGTTGGCTCCACCTTGCGACTCATCATCCATCCATATGACTGCACTCGCCTTCGCGTCAAGCACTTCTAGTTGGCAAGACCTGTTTATGACATAGCAGAAACATCAGTTTGTACATCGAATTGTCGACAATTCAACTTTTGCATCAGAAATTATAGTGGGTGTTTGGTTCCAGCATATTGATGGAACAAGCACTACCCACGAAGATTATGCACATGCTATTTTCATCGCGATAAGCAATTATGTAGGCGAAACTAAATCCATTTTGTCCACTAGTAGATTCCTATCAGTTCCGGGTCATGTAGTAAATGTTAGAAACCATCAAATTTAGAAGAATGGAAAGAAAAGGGATAATTTTCACTGAATTTGAGCACACTAATCAAAGGTTCAACTTAGACTTGGTCTTTCTACTGTAATGTTACTACTGTACCAGAAAACAAGAAAAAAGGGGGCCTGCATAACCAGTCCCCTATAAAGTAATGGTTATAGCTCGCACAACCATATTTGTCGGTGGGTAAAAGCAACAGAGGATGGTAAAGGCTGAAAGAATGCAGCAATTTAAAATTTTGAAACATGGGCATTTTATATGTCCAGGAACAATATGTCCCATAAGGATTTATATGTATCTGGTTTACCTTCTTGCACAAGCTGCCTGGATCATATGTTTGCTCAGAGGCCTCTGCTGGAAAACCATACAAATGCACTCTAGGTAAAACACTCAGATCACAAATCTTACATTTGTCGACAGTATGTGTAATGCCATCAACAGAGAACATTGGATATTATATTATACAGCAAACAGAACCAATGATACAATACAATTTTTGTTTGAGAGGGAATACAAATAAATGATACAATATATATGTGTTGTTCAGCACAAGCATGGGTTACTGGAACTTGATAAAAACATAACCAAATATAAGATATACTGCAGTACAATCTACCAAAGTCGTCTAGCTCAAGTCATCAGGAAAAATCTACATTATTACAGGCATAGATGAATGAACTGTATTTTGATAAAATTAATTGTGGTGTACAAATGAATCTGCAGTCCAGCAACAACAGTATCAACGAACTGCTTCAATTACAAAAAAGAATAAAGGATAAAGAATTTCTGTTGCATCATATTCAATCTTCGTATGATTGGTATTTAAGTTGAGAAAGATCGGTAACCTTTATTCCATATATACAACCAAAATAGTGCTAACAGGTGCGGCAAAAGAGTCAGGCGTGAGTTCATAACCATCCTAATTTCAAACAGCACCTGCGAATGTATTCGAACAGTTGAAGCGACTTTCAGGAGATCCGCATTGATGTACGTGCAAGATTATACTTGAGAACAGACAAGGCCTCTTATCTAACACCGAGGATGAACTGTACATCTGCAAAGACTGGTGGGACTCCTAAACTCTTTATTCCCTAACTAACTTGTCCCAATTCTGTACCACCACAATGTACCCAAAGAGGGACTTCCTTTTCTATGACCAAAAGAGGACGTTACACGGCCCAGCACCATGGAAGAACAAACAAAAGAATGGACAGCGAAAGGAAAAGCCTCCCATCTTACTCAGTTAATGGTAGCTAGGCAACAAGTCGTAGTGCATTGATCACCAAGCAGCCCGTCCCAAGCTTCAATAATCCTCACTGGCACTAAGCCCAAATAGCCAGTGATGACATGGCAATAGCCCCGACAAACAAGGCAACGTATGAGCACACTTGCAGCCTCGGATTGCAGCTCATCCTCCGGCTCAGGAAATCAGCAGCAATGAGATCCACTAATGCCATATAGACCAGTATACCAGATGACATTGAATCCAGAATGCCTTCCACCACCAATGCCCTGGGGCTGTTGGCATTGTAGAATGACGCGATCCCCGCCCCCACGGTGATCCCAGCAGGTGTTGTGATAGCAAAGAAGAAAGCCATCAGGAGTGCAGAGAAATTCTTGAACTGCGCCTGCATTTGTTCATACAGAGTGTGTTGAATTGATGCAATTAACATGAAGGGGACATGAGTGCTAACTCCGAGTGAGGAACTGTTAACCTTAGAGCAAAAATGAAGTGGACATTAACCTCAGAAATGCAGCCACCCAAGGCAAAACCCTCGAAGAACTGGTGGAAGGAGAGGGCGGCAACAAGAGGTTTAATGGTACATGGGCTTTGCGAAACGCCCAAGGATAGCCCGATAATCACCGAATGAGATACAATCCCCGTCTCCATAATCTTGTTGAGAATACAGAAAATCATTATTCGGTATACTTCACAAATACACTACTGAAAACATCAATGCAAGAGACTACATTTTGTATCTTTGGTCGTCTGTGCAGTTGTACTGACATTTTTCAGATATAACTTAGCAAAGGAAATTTCACTGACCAGAACTCAAACATACAGGACAGAGAGCATCTCCAATAGCTCCTGTAAAAGTGATTTTACTGGGGTGCCCGTATAATTTAGGGGAAGTTGTTTTGTGAGGTCTTTTCTCTGTTCCCGTAAACATCTTCCCCTAAAATCTGTTTTTCTCTTTCTATTTTCCATTAAACAAGCATACAAATGGCACATACATGTACTCCCTCTGTCCCTCAAATGGATGTATCTAGCACTAACTTGGTGCTAGATACATTCATTTGAAAGACAAGCTTGGGACAAGTATTTTTCAGACGGAGGGACTATATACTATCATCATAATAATTCAAACAATGTTATTTCTGACACACATACTTGATACTCATTTCAAATTCACAATTTACGAAATATGATTTGAAAGTCAAATTCAAACATAACAAATTCAGTAAATAATCCAAAGTAGATATAAGAAACTGTTCAAACACGGGGATGTACTATGTGTTTACAAAGCTACTGCATAGAACGGTAGTAATAATACTATGATTTTGCGAATTTTAAGTTGTCTGATCTAGTGATCTTTGGGATAATTGGATTAAAAAATGTACTGTATAAAAGATGTCACTTGTGTTTAAGTAGAAGTTTGTGGCCCTAAGAACTGGCAACAACATTAAATTGCCCGTACCTGCGAGACAACCACATGATGAGCTTGGGACGGCCTCTCCTCGCTCCCATGCCCATGGTCATGGCCATGGCCCTGGGCGTGGGCGTGTGCATGGGCGTCGTACACGGCTCCACCATCGCACGCGTCATGGCCATGCGCATGGCTGTGCTGGTGCGCCGCCGCGTGCGCGCGCATGCCCACGATGTGCATGGCGTCCTGCTTCTCATCGTCGCCGCTCATCGCGGCGGCAGCCATCCCTGACAGGGAGCCGTCCTCGAGCAGCGCCGTGGTGTCGTCACGCGCGGCTGTGGCCGCGGCTGCAGCGGCCTCCTCGCCGTGCCTGCGCTCGTAGAAGCGGGTGCCGACGAACTCCATGACGAGCGTGCCCAGCGCGGCGAGCATGGCGATGAAGCCCGGGAAGGGGAACCGGCGCCACGGCATGGCCGGGAGGCACGGGTCGGCGAACTTCTCCTCGGCGTCGTGCATCATGTGCACGAACCCCGTGGCGAGGATGACCCCCGCCGCGAACGCCTTGGCGAGCACGAACATCCCGCCGCCGGAGGACCCGCCCTCGCCGCCGCCGCCCCCGCCGCGCCGCCTCCGGCCGACGAGCGGGATGGCGACGCCGACCGCGCCGGCGATGAGGATGGCGGCGACGGCCACCATCTTGAGCCTGAGCGCGGCCGCCTCGTCGCGGCACTCCTCGTCGTCGCCCGCCCCCTCCTCGCAGCTCGCCGCGGAGACCGACGCTGCCACCGCCGACGACCAAGCGGTGCCCCGCCCCGTCAGAATCACGAGCTCCCACGATGGGTTTAGCAAAAAATAACCATAAATAGCCCCTTAATTAGCCTACGTACCTGCGAATTGGTGCAGGTGGGCGCGGAGGTAGGGGACGTAGTACGACTCCGTCTCCTGCCATTAGAGGAACGGAGAAACCCGAATGATTAACGAATTTCTTCACGCAATTCAGCGCTGTGTAGTAGAACAACGCGGCAGCAGGACAAATAAGCAGGGGATTCTGAACGCCATGGCTGCCGCTGTGATGAAGAAGAAGAAGAAGAAGAGAGGACGGCAGGGGGGGCTCACCTCGAAGAACGCCATGGCCGCCGCGGACAACAATAGAATAACAATCCGATCCTGCTCACTCTCCAGAACAGTCGACGGATTATTCGATCCGATTCGAGGAATGAAATTAAACCCAATTTATCACCGCGCGGCGCGGCTGCTGCATGCGGCGGGGAGCAGACACATGCGATGCGTCGCCACATCGGCGCGCGGGGGCCCCGCCACGGGAGGGGGGTGTCGTCATCCCCGAGCCGCCGCCGTCGGTTGGGGGATCTCACGGGGCCCCGGCGGGCCGGCGCCGCGGGCGGGCCCGGTCGTGCGTGCGTGCGGGAGGGTCCCATGGGCCCAGCGGTCAGTGGGACGCCGCGGAGGGGGGCCGGTCAGGCGTGCGGGGTGGCGGGCGTGGGGGCCGTTATCGGTGGCTCGCGTGGGCCGGCGTTTCGTTACGGGGGACGCGGGCAAGTGGACGTGGAGGTACAACGATGTCGACACTATGGCGCCCGCGCGCGCCCGTGCCGCCGGGCGGAAGGTCGTTGTGGGCGGCATGATCTACGCCCGGATTGCCAACTGCGATCCCGCCTTGGCTCTACACGCATTGTCTACGAATCTCACAAACGATAATCTACTAGCTCTTTCCGACGAAAGGTACACTCTCGCCCAGTTTTTAATACTTCCTCCGTCCCATAATGTAAGACGTTTTTTAATACTACACTAGTGTCAAAAAAAACATCTTACATTATGAGGCCTCTCGGGAATTCCCAGCAAAGTCTCAAGCTCCGCTAGTTCTCGGCGGTCCCACTTGTATGATATTCTGCAATACACCACACTACAGAGCCTCAAGAGGAGGAGTACGCATACGCAGCTGACATAAGCTCTCATGAAAACTAGTAGTACTAAATCAACGACAAATAAATATACATGCTACTCATCTGACCTTCTTTTTCAACTCTGTTTTTTTGCGAGAAAACTTTCGATTTATTCATCAACTGTCAAGGTAGTACAAAGAACACTAGAAGTAAAATTTACATCCAAGTCCACAGACCACCTAGCGACGACTACAAGCACTGAAGCGAGCCGAAGACGCGTCGCTGTCATCGCCCCTCCTTTGTTGAAGCGGGGCAAATATTATTGTAGTAGACAATCGGGAAGTCGTCGTGCTAAGGCCCCATAGGACCAGCGCACCAGAACAGCAACCGCCGCCGATGAAGAGAAGTATAGACCGAAAGGATCCAACCTGCAGACACACAGAAGTAGACTTTCAACTCTTGATGAGGATTAGATCACACTTCATCGCTGAATCACACAAAGTGATGGGTCATATATGCCTAGATTAATTTAGTGCTTTAGAGGGAGAATATTTGATGCACCGGCTGCTTGTAGAGCAAACAATGAACCAAGCCCAGTTGATACTTTTGTAAGTTCTTTTCCCGTGAAATAATAAGACACACTCTCTCTCCCTTTCGGTATATGTCAAGTCGTCGGTGATTTTTCCCCGTGGGAGTTATGCGGGCCGCAACGCCATTGAAATGAAAGAAACCATAGTAGAATCAGGGAGAAGAAGCCGTTGAAACTTTAATGGCGCCACAATGGTAGAGTTTGAGTGCCCTCCAAAACACCCCCCATAACCTACGAATATGGTTGAACCCCTTTTTGGAGTATCTTTCAAACATTATGAAATGTGCAGGGATGACGACTCTATTGGAGTGTCTTTTGCCTCCAGAGTCTCCATATTAGCGGTTATTATAGAGGGAGGGACATATCACGACTCTGCTACATTTTCATCGAACTGCAAATACAACTATATTCGAACCTTCAAATATTCTAAGAGGTACTTAATCACTCCAATCTATCACTAGTAGAAAAATGGCCATTTGTCCCGGTTCATAAGACCCATCTGTCCTGGTTGGGGAACCGGGACTAAAGGGTCGTTACTAATGCCATAAGCCTTTAGTCCCGGTTCTTATACTAACCGGGACAGATGGGCCTCCACGTGGCCGCTCCGGCGAGCCCAGGCACGAGGGCCTTTGGTCCCGGTTGGTAGCACCAACCGGGACCAATAAGCTTCCACGCGTCAGCATTTCAGAGGCTGATTTTTTTTTTGAAAGGTGGTTTAGGAGTTTTGGGGGTTAATTTAGGTTGGTATAGGTAGCTAATAGAGAGATGTGTCTTCTCTTATCTCCGTTCTACTGCTACTGCTATGCCTAAACATGACTTAGATTGAAGTGAGGCAACATGTGGTGCATGTCAAAAGTAATACTAATCCTAACTTGATCAAGTCTGGATTGTACTACTTTCGACATGCACCACATGCATGTTGCCTTCACTTCAAATCCATGTTCATTTCACCCGCTGATATATAATAACTCTTCATGCTCGCATCATGCATCATCATATATAATAACAAGTCTACTAATCATCATCATACAACTTCTACTCGTTATTAATAACAAGTCATACGATCATCATCCTCATAGTCATCGAACCAACCCTACTTAATTGTTCTTAGCACATGATCATCAGTATTAGGTAGGACCTAAATACCCTCTTTAAGGTAAAATAGCATAAAACAATATAGACCCTGACTCTCCATTATGGAGAATGGAGATCATCATGTCTCCAATTCTTACGCTTCGCTTCCTTTTACTTCCAAGAACCTCCTTACGATTGTCCATACATTTTTTTCCATCTTTTGATTTGCATATCTCCATTCCTTTTAGAAATCTAGTATGGACAGTTAAGATTCGTAGGATGACATGGCTGTATGTTCAAAACATTAAGGCTACCTTTCTGATACATCAAATGAGGCACACAATTCTCTCGGATTATCTGTTGAAAATATAGTAATAACTTCATAGTTAGCAATGATGTACTAGTTTTAGAAGTATGCAAAAGATGCATGGTCGTAATAGTAAAAAATCTTACCAGGGTATCTCCATGGTAGTTACCGTAGTTCAACACATGCACTAGTGGCACGTATTGATCATAATGTTGAGGAGTTTGATTGTAAATATTGTAATTCTCGATGTCAGTACAAAATCCGACCAGATGATTTTTCTCCTTGTAAGTTAATTTGGAGCCATCGGTGTAGTGGGTTTTGTCTACCATCTCCTGCACATTCTTTGAAGAATGAAAATAAGCTGTCAATGGAAATAAGTTATCAACTATTTTGAAATAAACAATATAAATTAGCTAATAACTATGTTTGAGAAACTCACATGGTGGTAGAATTGGAGGCGTATCAACAAGGACCCAAATGTCCATGTTGTCTTGCTCGATTTCAGGATCACCAAGATCCATAGTGACAAGCATACCCTCATCAAAACCATACATCTTGCAAAGTGCTTCCCATTTTTTGCAACCAAAATGGGTTACGCTCTCAGAATTGTACAACTTTACTTCAAAATCCACATCATGATGAGTCCTTAGGTGAATTTTCTTTGTTTCGAAACTTTCATGGTCTTCAAAACCCATCCTCTCCAAGACATAGCACCTTGCATGGCATGGGATAAGCTACTCGAATTGTAAAAAATGAAAATTACACGTTGAAATAGTTGTAGTCATGCTTAATTACGAAAAAACACGTGTCGTCGTTGCGTACCGTTTCAACATCGAAGGTCTCCTCGAGCTTAATGCTGAAGCACCGATCATCGTCCAGGTGAGGCATGTCGCACAGACCTCGATCGTCGTGGCACCAGCTGCACTCCCCCGGGAGACTTTCGTCGTCTCATGACGATATTTCCTACGTTCATAATTCAAAGATATAACTTGTACAATTAAATATATGTACTACAAAAACTAAATTAGATCATTATTATTCATCACGGGTTGACTATCGGTCTGTCGAGTCTTTTCTTGAAAACTCTCAGCTCACATGGTGTATATATTCGACTCTCGGTGATGGTTGCTCCTCACTTTGTCCCCGAGTGCATTACACCAAAATGTCTAGCACACGGGAACGAAGGAGAAGCGACCCCCACGACAACAGTCGGGATTCTTCTTCCTCTCATATATATATATGGTGGAACTCTCCCTCACTGATTCCTCTCTGACATTTGCGACCGTCGGTGATGGTCGTTACTCCTTCTTCCCCTAGTGCATAACAAAGGTCTAGCACCCGAAGAAGAAGGAGAAACGACCCCCACGACAACAGTCGGGATTCTTCGTCCTCTCATATATATATGGTGGAACTCTCCCTCACTGATTCCTCTCTGACATTTGCGACCGTCGGTGATGGTCGTTACTCCTTCTTCCCCTAGTGCATAACAAAGGTCTAGCACCCGGAGAAGAAGGAGAAACGACCCCCACGACAACAGTCGGGCTTCTTCGTCCTCTCATACATGGTGGAGACTCGATAGACTTAAAGTCAACCCGAAATATTGTTTAATTATCTTTCTAAAAAAGGATTTGGTTGGTCTCACCTCGAGGTCGGAGGGGTCGGTGACGGGGACGACGGCGGGGATGATGGAGGGGGGCTCCTAGATTTCTGCGAAAACAAAAACCCTATAAGCTATGAACTAATCATATGCATACGCCTTGCATAGTGCTCTCCAATTTTAGCATTCAAAGTACGAGTAGTTTTCCAATTTGAGCATTCAATAAGCAAAATCAAATCGCAAAATAAAGTAGTATTCAAATTAGGATGCATTCAATTATAAGCAAAACTACATTATCTCTTGCATCCGTACATCGTCGAATATTATCACTAATACACCTCGAATACTATCATACATATAACATCGCTAGTACAGCTAGAACCGTAGCGCCCGACGGGTATCGGCACGGGCGGTGGACACCCAAAGAGAAGGAACCATCACAGGATCGCTCCAGTGAGATCCCCAAAGAACCTGCCAGGTATTGTCGAACCTTCCCTCCAACGCAACCATATAGCGACGGACGTGCTCGTCCTCCTCGCTGACACGGTGACGTACCACCTCCGCGGTGTCCGGAAGCCTCGGCACCATCACTGGCCCACGCGACCGCCACCAAACAAGGATCGGGTCAACGACGGGCTGGCTCCTCACCAACCTACGCCCCCGGAAGGTAGCACATCCCAAAACCATCCCGACGGAGCCCAGTCCTGGACATGGCCCCTCTGATCAAGCCGGCCTCCTCCGCCGAGTCGACGACGAGGATGCGGGATAGGCATCATCGACGTCGATGCGGGAATAATTGCTTCAACTAAAAAAATAAAATAGTTCTATTAATTTTCTTGCTAAAAATAAACTACTTCTATGGTAAAATAAACTAGTTTTATTAAATCAAGTAGTTCAACTACTAAGCACTTACTATAAATAGAATAAAGTAGTACTTACTAAAAATAAACTACTTCTATATATAGTAAAATAAAGTAGTTTATTAAATCAACTAGTTCAACTACTAATTAATTAAGCACTTACTATATATAAAGTACTTTTATTAAATCAACTAGTTCAACTACTAATTAAGCATTTACTATAAATAAACTAGTTTAACTAGTTCAACTACTAATTAACCACCTCCGCGGTGTTCGGAAGAAGAAAAAAAAGAGGAGAAGAAGAAAGGAATAATAGAGGAGGAGATCGAAGAAAAAAAGAACAAAAAAAGAGGAGAAGAAGAAAGGAATAGAGGAGAATAAGAAAAAATAGAATATACTATAAAAAATAGAATATACTATATTCTATTTTTTTCTTCTTCTCCTCCATTCCTTTCTTCTTCTCCTCTTTTTTCCTCTTCTTCCTCTCCTCTTCTTCTCCGTCTTCTTCTCCTTCTTCCTCTCCTGCTTCTTTTTCTTCTTCTTCTTATTCCTTCTTTCCTTCTTCATCTTTTCTTCCTTTTCCTTGTTTTACTTTTTCCTCTACACTAACCTAAAATGCACTAAACTAAAATCGATATCTACT
>NC_057812.1:538414501-538440556 GCF_018294505.1 Triticum aestivum | reverse complement strand
GGAGGGCGACGACGACGGCGACGGGGGGGCGGCTCGGGGGCGGCGGAGGGTGACGGCGACGGGGGGCGGCGGAGGGCGGGGCCAACTCGTTGTGAAATTTTCACAAGCCCAGCTTATATACCAGAGCATTGGTTCCGGTTCGTGGCAACAACCGGGACCAATGCCCCCCTTTAGTCCCGGTTGGTGCCACGAACCAAGACCAAAGATCAGTTTTCGGCAGCCCAAAAGGCGGGAAGCGACGGCCTTTGGTCCCGGTTGGTGGCACCAACCGGTACCAAAGGGGGACATTCATACCGGTTGGTGCCATGAACTGGTTCCAATGCTCCCCTTTAGTCCCGGTTGGTGGCACCAACCGGGACCAAAGGCCTCGTTCTGCCTGTGCCCAAATGTTTAGTCCCACCTCGCTAGCTGAGAGGGGCGCGTAGTGGTTTATAAGCCCCACTGCCGCACCCCCCTCGAGCTCCTCTCCATTGCAGGCTTTCTGAGCCTAATTGTCACTGGTATGCCTGATGGGCCTACAGGGCCTTCTGCGGGCCTGAATCCTGGCCCATGGATGGGTTTCTAGTCGTATTCAGGCGTTGAGGCCCAGCAGGTGGCATACTTTTTATTTGTTTCCCTATTTTTTTGTTTTCTTTTTTGCTTTATTTATTTTGTTTTGTTTCTATTTACAACAAAAAACGTATTTATTTTATTTTGTTTCTAATTACTTACTTATTATGTAATTTTGCTATTAAAGTTTCTAACAAAAAAAGTTCTTTATGAAAATTCCTTTTTGCTTTTAATGATTTTGAACAGAAAATACCGTGATAATTTTAGTTTCATAAATTTTATTTATGTTATTAAAGTTTATTTTATTTTATTTTGTTTGTACTTATATATTTTATTAAAGTTTATATTATTTTGTTTCTAATTACTTATTTATTTTATTTTATGATAATTCTTTTTGCTATTAAAGTTTGTAACAAAAAAGTTCTTTATGAAAAATCTGTGAACTCCTGACTTTTTGTGTGTTCAAAATGCACAATTGAGCTATAAGCCACATCATCAATAAAACTCTTTTTGCTTTTAATGTTTTGTACAGAAAATACTATGATAATTTTAGTTGCATAAATTTTATATAATTTTAGTTTCAATAATACTAGAGGTTTATAAAATGCAACATTCAAAGCATTTCAACAAAACATTCAAAGCATTTCAACAAAACGGACAATCTGTTTTGAGATACCAGGTTTCATACGGAAACTCATCTATTACAACATGCATTTTAAATGAACTAGGAAGGTTGAAAGTTGGCATGGTATCATCATAATAGTTGTGGAGAGGAAGTCTTCACTTTTTCTTCGCTTGTGTGCTTTGCTTATTGCGCCCTAACCATGGATAATCTTCATCGTTTACCAGGATGCTTGGGTCAGCCTTGACTTTGAAGGGAGGAATTTCATGAAACTTTTCATACTCTTCGGACATGTCTGTCTTGCCCTCCACTCCCACGATGTCCCTTTTTCCTGAAAGAACTATGTGGCGCTTTGGCTCATCGTATGATGTATTCGCTTCCTTATCTTTTCTTTTTCTCAGTTTGGTAGACATGTCCTTCACATAGATAACATGTGCCACATCATTGGCTAGGATGAACGGTTTGTCAGTGTACCCAAGATTGTTCAGATCCATTGTTGTCATTCCGTACTGTGGGTATACATGTACCCTGCCTCCTGACAAATTGACCCATTTGCACTTAAACAAAGGGACCTTAAAATTATGTCCGTAGTCAAGTTCCCATATGTCCACTATGTAACCATAATATGTGTCCTTTCCCCTCTCGGTTGCTGCATCAAAGCGAACACCGCTGTTTTGGTTGGTGCTCTTTTGATCTTGGACGATCGTGTAAAATGTATTCCCATTTATCTCGTATCCTTTGTAAGTCAATACAATCGAAGATGATCCCCTGGACAACGAGTACAGCTCATCACAATAAGTGTTGTCACCTCTGAGACGTGTTTCCAACCAACTGCTGAAAGTCATGATGTGTTCATATGTAATCCAGTCGTCACACTGCCCCGGGTGTTTGAAGCGCAGACTGTTCTTGTGTTCATCGACATACGGGGTCACCAAGGTAGAGTTCTGTAGAACTGTGTAGTGTGCTTGAGACCAAGAATGCCCGTCCCTACATATTATTGAGTCCGCTCCTAGCGTGCCTTTTCCAGTCAGTCTCCCATCATACCGCGATTTAGGAAGACCTATCTTCTTAAGGCCAGGAATGAAGTCAACACAAAAACCCAATGACATCCTCTGTTTGATGGCCCATGGAGATGCTTCCTTCTGGCCTAGCACAGTTACGGACATATTTCTTTAGGACTCCCATGAACCTCTCAAAAGGGAACATATTGTGTAGAAATACAGAGCCCAGAATGGCAATCTCGTCGACTAGATGAACTAGGACGTACGTCATGACATTGAAGAAGGATGGTGGGAACACCAGCTCGAAAATGACAAGACATTGTGCCACATCACTCCTTAGCCTTGGTATGATTTCTAGATCGATCACCTTCTGAGAGATTGCATTGAGGAATGCACATAGCTTCACAATGGCTAATCGAACGTTTTCCGGTAGAAGCCCCCTCAATGTAATCGGAACCAGTTGCGTCATAATCACGTGGCAGTCATGAGACTTTAGGTTCTGGAACTTTTTCTCTGGAATATTTATTATTCCCTTTATATTCGACGAGAAGCCAGTCGGGACCTTCATACTAAGCAGGCATTCAAAAAAGATTTCCTTCTCTTCTTTGGTAAGAAGGTAGCTGGCAGGACCTTCATACTGCTTTGGAGGCATGCCGTCTTTTTCGTGCAAACGTTGCAGGTCCTCCCGTGCCTCAGGTGTATCTTTTGTCTTCCCATACACGCCCAAGAAGCCTAACGGGTTCACGCAAAGGTTCTTCGTCACGTGCATCACGTCGATTGAAGAGCGTACCTCTAGCTCTTTTCAGTAGGGTAGGTCCCAAAATATAGATTTCTTCTTCCACATGGGTGCGTGTCCCTCGGTGTCATTCAGAACAGCTAGTCTGCTGGGACCCTTTCCAAATATTACGCGTAAATCAGAGACCATATCAAGTACGTGATCACCGGTACGCATGGCGGGCTTCTTCCGGTGATCTGCCTTGCCTTTGAAATGCTTGCCTTTCTTTCGACATTGATGGTTGGTCGGGAGAAATTGACGATGGCCCAGGTACACATTCTTCCTGCATCTGTCCAGGTATATACTTTCGGTGTCAGCTAAACAGTGCGTGCATGCGTGATATCCCTTGTTTTCCTGTCCTGAAAGGTTACTGAGAGTGGGTCAATCGTTGATGGTTACAAACAGCAATGCATACAGGTTAAATTCTACCTTTTTGTGCACATCCCACGCACGTACACCGTTTCCATTCCACAGCTGTAAAAGTTCTTCAACTAATGGCCTTAGGTACACATCAATGTCGTTGCCGGGTTGCTTAGGGCCTTGGATGAGAATTGGCATCACAATGAACTTCCGCTTCATGCACATCCAAGGAGGAAGGTTATACATACATAGAGTCACGGGCCAGATGTTGTGATTGCTGCTCTGCTCCCCGAAAGGATTAATGCCATCCGCGCTTAAACCAAACCATACGTTCCTTGGGTCACCTGCAAACTGAGCCCAGTACTTTCTCTTGATTTTTCTCCACTGTGACCCGTCAGCGGGTGCTCTCAACTTCCCGTCTTTCTTATGGTCCTCACTGTGCCATCGCATCAACTTGGCATGCTCTTCGTTTCTGAATAGTCGTTTCAACTATGGTATTATAGGATCATACCACATCACCTTCACAGGAACCCTCTTCCTGCGAGGCTCGCCCTCAACATGACTAGGGTCATCTCGTATGATCTTATACCGCAATGCACCGCATATCGGGCATGCGTTCAAATCCTTGTACGCACCACGGTAGAGGATGCAGTCATTAGGGCATTCATGTATCTTCTCCACCTCCAATCCTAGAGGACATACGGCCTTCTTTGTTGCGTACGTACTGTCGGGCAATTCGTTATCCTTTGGAAGCTTCTTCTTCAATATTTTCAGTAGCTTCTCAAATCCTTTGTCAGGCACAGCATTCTCTGCCTTCCACTGCAGCAATTCCAGTACGGTACTGAGCTTTGTGTTGCCATCTTCGCAATTGGGGTACAACCCTTTTTTGTGATCCTCTAACATGCGATCGAACTTCAGCTTCTCCTTTTCACTTTCTCACTTTTCCCTTGCATCAACAATGACCCAACGGAGATCATCATCGGGCACATCATCTGGTTCCTCTTGATCTTCAGCTTCCTCTTGATCTTCGGCTTCCCCCGTTGCAGCATCACTGTATTCAGGGGGCACATAGTTGTCATCGTCCTCTTCTTCTTTGTTGTCTTCCATCATAACTCCTATTTCTCCGTGATTCGTCCAAACATTATAGTGTGGCATGAAACCCTTATAAAGCAGGTGGGTGTGAAGGATTTTCTTGTCAGACTAAGACCTCGTATTCCCACAATCAGGGCATGGACAACACATAAAACTATTCTGCTTGTTTGCCTCAGCCACTTCGAGAAATTTACGCACGCCCTTAATGTACTCGGAGGTGTGCCTGTCACCGTACATCCATTGCCGGTTCATCTGCGTGCATTATATATAATTATGTGTGTCAAAAGTAAGAAAATTAGACAAGTATCTATCTAAAGTAAGATTTTTTTTCAGAAAGAAGATAAGAACAAGAGGCTCACCATGATGGTGCCGGCGACGAGATCGGCGCGGGCGATCGACAGCGGTGAAGACGAGGACGGGGCATGACAGACCGCTAAACCTAGACAAATCTCGGAAAAAATGGAGCTCGGAGGTCGAGCTCGAGGAGAAAGCTTAACTAGTGTGGCTCGGGCATTTCGTCGAACACCTCACATGCATAAGAGGTGAGCTAGATCACCCAAATGTCCTTCCTCGCTGGCCAGCAAAAAGCAGAGCACTGTGGAGTGCTCTGCTCGCCGGTGATCGGGTATATATAGGCAACTCATTTGTCCCGGTTCTTGGGTGGAACCGAGACTAAAGCCCATCCTTATTGTTGGAAATATGCCCTAGAGGCAATAATAAATTGGTTATTATTATATTTCCTTGTTCATGATAATCGTTTATTATCCATGCTAGAATTGTATTGATAGGAAACTCAGATACATGTGTGGATACATAGACAACACCATGTCCCTAGTAAGCCTCTAGTTGACTAGCTCGTTGATCAATAGATGGTTACGGTTTCCGGACCATGGACATTGGATGTCGTTGATAACGGGATCACATCATTAGGAGAATGATGTGATGGACAAGACCCAATCCTAAGCCTAGCACAAAGATCGTGTAGTTCATATGCTAAAGCTTTTCTAATGTCAAGTATCATTTCCTTAGACCATGAGATTGTGCAACTCCTGGATACCATAGGAGTGCTTTGGGTGTGCCAAACGTCACAACGTAACTGGGTGGCTATAAAGGTACACTACAGGTATCTCTGAAAGTGTCAGTTGGGTTGGCACGAATCAAGACTGGGATTTGTCACTCAGTGTAAACGGAGAGGTATCTCTGGGCCCACTCGATAGGACATCATCACAATGTGCACAATGTGATCAAGGAGTTGATCACGGGATGATGTGTTACGGAACGAGTAAAGAGACTTGCCGGTGACAAGATTGAACAAGGTATCGGGATACCGACGATCGAATCTCGGGCAAGTATCGTACCGCTAGACAAAGGGAATTGTATACGGGATTGATTAAGTCCTTGACATCGTGGTTCATCTGATGAGATCATTGTGGAGCATGTGGGAGCCAACATGGGTATCCAGATCCTGCTGTTGGTTATTGACCGGAGAGTTGTCTCGGCCATGTCTGCATGACTCACGAACCCGTAGGGTCTACACACTTAAGGTTCGATGATGCTAGGGTTATAGGGAAAGTATGTACGCGGTTACCGAATGTTGTTCGGAGTCCCGGATGAGATCCCAGACGTCACTAGGAGTTCCGGAATGGTCCGGAGGTAAAGATTAATATATAGGAAGTATGGTTTTGGCCACCGGAAGTGTTCCGGGCATCACCGGTAGTGTACCGGGACGACCAGAGGGGTCCGGGGGTCCACCAGGTGGGGCCACCAGCCCCGGAGGCCTACATGGACCAATAGTGGGAAGGGACCAGCCCCTAGGTGGGCTGGGGCGCCTCCCTCCAAGGCCCAAGGCGTCCTCAAGAGGAGAGGGGGCAAACCCTAGGCGCAGATGGGCCCTAAGGCCCACCCTAGGTGCGCCCCCCTCTCTCTCCCCCTTGGGCGCCTCCTAGATGGGATCTGGGGCTGCCGCCACCCCTAGGGAGGGAACCCTAGGTGGGGGCGCAGCCCCTCCCCTCCCCCTATATATACTTGAGGTTTGGGGCTGCCCAAGACATGTGATTTGCTCTCCCTGTTGGCGCAGCCCTACCTCTCTCCCTCCTCCTCTCCCGCGGTGCTTGGCGAAGCCCTGCAGGATTCCCGCGCTCCTCCGCCACCACCACGCCGTCGTGCTGCTGCTAGATGGAGTCTTCCCCAACCTCTCCTTCTCTCCTCGCTGGATCAAGGCGTAGGAGACGTCACCGGGCTGTACGTGTGTTGAACACGGAGGTGCCGTCCGTTCGGCACTAGGATCATCGGTGATTTGGATCATGACGAGTACGACTCCATCAACCCCATTCACTTGAACGCTTCCGCTTAGCGATCTACAAGGGTATGTAGATGCACTCTCCTTCCCCTCGTTGCTATATTACTCCATAGATTGATCTTGGTGATGCGTAGAAAATTTTGAATTTCTGCTACGATCCCCAACAGTGGCATCATGAGCTAGGTCTATGCGTAGTTACTATGCACGAGTAGAACACAAAGTAGTTGTGGGCGTCGATATTGTCAATTATCTTGCCATTACTAGTCTTATCTTGATTCGGCGGCATTGTGGGATGAAGCGGCCCGGACCAACCTTACACGTACGCTTATGTGAGACCGGTTACACCGACTGACATGCACTAGTTGCATAAGGTGGCTAGCGGGTGTCTGTCTCTCCCACTTTAGTCGGATCGGATTCGATGAACAGGGTCCTTATGAAGGGTAAATAGAAATTGGCAATTCACGTTGTGGTTTTAGCGTAGGTAAGAAACGTTCTTGCTAGAAACCTATAGCAGCCACGTAAAAAACTTGCAACAACAATTAGAGGACGTCTAACTTGTTTTTGCAGCAAGTGCTTTGTGATGTGATATGGCCAAAGGATGTGATGAATGATATATATGATGTATGAGATGATCATGTTCTTGTAATAGGAATCACGACTTGCATGTCGATGAGTATGACAACTGGCAGGAGCCATAGGAGTTGTCTTTATTTTTTTATGACCTGCGTGTCAACATAAATGTCATGTAATTACTTTACTTTATTGCTAAAGCGTTAGCCATAGTAGTAGAAGTAATAGATGACGAGACAACTTCAAGAAGACACGATGATGGAGATCATGATGATGGAGATCATGGTGTCATGCCGGTGACAACGATGATCATGGAGCCCCGAAGATGGAGATCGAGAGGAGCAAAATGATATTGGCCATATCATGTCACTATTTGATTGCATGTGATGTTTATCATGTTTTACATCTTATTTGCTTAGAACGACGGTAGCTTAAATAAGATGACCCCTCACTAAAATTTCAAGAAAGGTGTTCCCCCTAACTGTGCACCATTGCGAAGGTTCGTTGTTTCAAAGCACCACGTGATGATCGGGTGTGATAGATTCTAACGTTTGAATACAACGGGTGTAAGCCAGATTTACACAGCAAAAACACTTAGGTTGACTTGACGAGCCTAGCATGTACAGACATGGCCTTGGAACACGGAAGACCGAAAGGTCGAGCATGAGTCGTATAGAAGATACGATCAACATGAAGATGTTCACCGATGTTGACTAGTCCGTCTCATGTGATGATCGGACACGGCCTAGTTGACTCGGATCATGTTTCACTTAGATGACTAGAGGGATGTCTATCTGAGTGGGAGTTCATTAAATGAACTCAATTATCATGAACATAGTCTAAATTGTCTTCGCAAATATGTTGTAGATAGATAGCTCACGTTGTAGCTTCCTGTTTCAATACGTTACTAGAGAAAGATTAAGTTGAAAGATATTGTAAGCAATGATGCGGACTAGGTCCGTAGTCCAAGGAGTGTCCTCACTGCTACACAGAAGGCTTACGTCTTTGATGCACCACTCGATGTGCAAACCCCTACAACGTCGTCTGTGGATGTTGTGAACACCCGACAGACACATCCTGATGACTACTTGATAGTTTAGTGCACCATACTTTACGGCTTAGAATCGGGATTCCAATGACGTTTTGAACGCCAGAGAACATATGAGATGTTCCAAGAGCTGAAATTGGGATTTCAGGCTCATGCCCGTGTTGAGAGGTGTGAGACCTCTGACAAGTTCTTTTGCCAACAAGATGGAGGAGAATAGCTTAGCTAGTGAGCATGTGCTCAGAATGTCTGGGTACTATAATCACTTAAATCAAGTGGGAGTTAAACTTCGAGATAAGATAGTGATTGATAGAGTTCTCTAGTCACTATCACTCAGCTACTAGATCTTCGTGATGAACTATGACATGCAAGGGATGGAGTTGATCCCGGAGCTGTTCGCGGTGCTTAAGACCGCAAAAGGTAGAAATCAAGAAGGAGCATCAAGAGTTGATGGTTTAACAAGACCACTGGTTTCAAGAAGGGCAAGGGCTAGAAGGGAAACTTCATGGATGGCAAACCAGTTGCCGCTCCAGTGAAGGAACCCAAGGTTGAACCCAAACCCGAGACTAAGTGCTTCTATTGTAAAGGGAACGGTCACTGGTAGCGGAATTACCCCAAAAGCATGGTAGATAAGAAGGCTGGCAACTTCAACAAAATTTATATGTGTTATTAATGTGTACCTCACTAGTACTCCTGGTAGCACCTGGGTATTGGATACCGGTTCAGTTACTATTATTGGTGACTTGAAGCAAAAGCTACGGACTAAACAGAGACTGACTGAGGGCGAGGTGACGATGTGTGTTGGAAGTGTTTCCAAAGTTGATGAGATCACCATCGCACGCTCCACCTGCCTTCGGGATTAGTATTGAACCTAGATAAATGTTATCAGGTGTCTACATTGATCATGAATATGATTAGATCATGTTCATTGCAATACGGTCATTCATTTAAGTTAGAGAATAATGGTTATTCTGTTTAGATCAATGATACCTTTCATGGTCATGTACCCTATGTGAATGGTTCATTGAATCTCGGTCATGGTGATACGCATGTTCACGCCAAAAGATGTAGAGTTAATAATGATAGTACCACTTTCTTGTGGCACTGCCGCTTAGGTCATATTGGTGTAAGATGCATGAAGAAACTCCATATCGATGGATGTTTGGAGTCACTTGATTTTGAATCGCTTGACACATGCGAGCCATGCTTCATGGGCAGGATGACTAAGACCCCATTTTCAGGTACAATGAAACGGGCAAGTGACTTGTTGGAAATCATACATGCAGATGTGTGTGATCCAATGAGAATTGAAGCATGCGGTGGATATCGCTATTTTCTCATCTTCACTGACGATTTGAGTAGATATAGGTATATTTACTTAATGAAGCACAAGTCTGAAACGTTTGAAAATTTCAAGCGATTTTAGAGTGAAGTTAAGAATCATCATAACAAGAAGATCAAATTCCTACGATCTGATCAATGAGAATTTCTGAGTTATGAGTTTGGCAAACACTTAAGACATTGTGGAATTGTTTCACAGTTGAAGCCACCTCGAACACCACAGGGTAATGGTGTGTCTGGACGTCATAAATGAACCTTATGAGATATGGTGCGATCTATGATGTCTCTTACCGATCTACCATTTTCATTTTGAGGTTATGTGTTAGAGACAACTGCATTCACTTTAGATAGGACACCATCTAAGTCCGTTGAGACGACGTCGTAAGAATATGGTTTGGCAAGAAACCAAAGTTGTCGTTTCTTAATGTTTGGGGCTGCGATGCTTAAGGCTTCAGCCGGAGAAGCTCGAACCCAAAGCGGACAAACACATCTTCATAGGATACCTAAGGGTGACAGTTGGGTATACTTTCTATCTCATATCCGAGGGCAAATTGTTTGTCGCTAAGAACGGGTCCTTTCTCGAGAAGGAGTTTTTCTCGAAAGAATTGAGTGGGAGGAAGATAGAACTTGATGAGGTTGTCGAACCTTTACTTCAACCAGAGAGTGACGCAACACAGAAAGATGTTTTCTGTGGCGCCTACATCTGTTGAATAGGAAGTTAATGATAGTGATCATGAAGCTTCGGATGAAGTTGCTATCGAACCTCGTAGGTCGACAAGGATATGTACTACTCCTAAGTGGTACGGTAATCCTGTATTAGATATCATGTTGTTAGACAACAATGAACCTACGAGCTATGGAGAAGCGATGGTGGGCCCGTATTCCGACAAATGGTTAGAAGCCATGAAATCTGAGATAGGATCCATATATCAGAACAAAGTATGGACTTTGGTGGACTTGCCCGATGATCGGCAAGCCATTGAGATAAATGGGTCTTTAAGAAGAAGACGGACGTGGGCGGTAATGTTACCGTCTATGAAGCTCGACTTGTGGGAAAGTGTCTTTTCACAAGTTCAAGGAGTTGACTACGATGAGAATTTCTCACCCGTAGTGATGCTTAAGTCCGTCGGAATCATGTTAGAATTAGCTGTATTTTTCGATTATGAAATCTTACAGATGGATGTCAAAACAAGTTTTCTTACCAGTTTTCGTAAGAAAAGTTGTATGTGATACAATAAAAGGTTTTGACGATCCTAAGGATGCTAAAAGGTATGCTGGCTCCAGCAATCCTTCTATGGACTAGAGCAAGCATCTCGGAATCGGAATATATGTTTTGATGGAGTGATCAAAGCTTTTAGGTTTATACAATGTTTGCTAGAAACTTGTATTTACAAGAAAGTGGGTGGGAGCACTACAACATTTCTGATAAGTATATGTGGATGACATATTGTTGATCCGAAATAATGTAGAATTTCTGGAAAGCATAAACGGTTGTTTGAAGAGTATTTTTCAAAGGAAGACCTGGATAAAGCTGCTTACATATTGGGCATCAAGATCTATAGAGATAGATCAAGACGCCTGATGATACTTTCAAAGAACGCACACCTTGAAATGTTTTTGAAGGAGTTCAAAATAGATCAGTCAAAGAAGGGGTTCTTACCTGAGTTGTAGGGTGTGAAGTTGAGTAAGACTCAAAGCTTGATCATGGCAGAAGAAAGAGAAAGGATGAAGGTCGTCCCCTATGCTTTTGTCATAGGCTCTATACGGTATGCCATGCTGAAGTACCGCACCTGATGTGTGCCTTGCCACATGTCTGGCAGGAGGGTACAAAGGTGATCTAGGAGTAGATCACCAGATAGCAGTCAAAATTGTCCTTAGAGGAATAAGGAAATGTTTCTCGGTTATGGAGGTGATAAAGAGTTTGACATAAAGAGTTACATCGATGCAAGCTTGACACCTATCCGGATAGCTCTGAGTAGAGATACCGGATACATATAATGGAGCAATAATTTAGAATAGCTCCAAGTGGAACGTGGCAACAACATCTACGATATAAAGTTTTGCGAAATACATAGGGATCTAAATAGGGCAAGACCCGTTGACTACAACCTCTCTCACAAGCATAACATGATCAAACCCAGAACTCTTTGAGTGTTTATCACATAGTGATGTGAACTAGATCATTGACTCTAGTAGACTCTTGGATGTTGGTCACATGGCGACGTGACCTGTGAGTGTTAATCACATGGCGATGTGAACTAGATTATTGACTCTAGTGCAAGTGGGAGACTATTGGAAATATGCCCTAGAGGCAATAATAAATTGGTTATTATTATATTTCCTTGTTCATGATAATCGTTTATTATCCATGCTAGAATTGTATTGATAGGAAACTCAGATACATGTGTGGATACATAGACAACACCATGTCCCTAGTAAGCCTCTAGTTGACTAGCTCGTTGATCAATAGATGGTTACGGTTTCCTGACCATGGACATTGGATGTCGTTGATAACGGGATCACATCATTAGGAGAATGATGTGATGGAAAAGACCCAATCCTAATCCTAGCACAAAGATCGTGTAGTTCATATGCTAAAGCTTTTCTAATGTCAAGTATCATTTCCTTAGACCATGAGATTGTGCAACTCCCGGATACCGTAGGAGTGCTTTGGGTGTGCCAAACATCACAACGTAACTGGGTGGCTATAAAGGTACACTACAGGTATCTCCGAAAGTGTCTGTTGGGTTGGCATGAATCGAGACTGGGATTTGTCACTCCGTGTAAATGGAGAGGTATCTCTGGGCCCACTAGGTAGGACATCATCACAATGTGCACAATGTGATCAAGGAGTTGATCACGGGATGATGTGTTACGGAATGAGTAAAGAGACTTGCCGGTGACGAGATTGAAAAAGGTATCGGGATACCGACGATCGAATCTCGGGCAAGTATTGTACCGCTAGACAAAGGGAATTGTATACGGGATTGATTAAGTCCTTGATATCGTGGTTCATCCGATGAGATCATCGTGGAGCATGTGGGAGCCAACATGGGTATCCAGATCCCGCTGTTGGTTATTGACTGGAGAGTTGTCTCGGCCATGTCTGCATGACTCACGAACCCGTAGGGTCTACACACTTAAGGTTCGATGACGCTAGGGTTATAGGGAAAGTATGTACGCGGTTACCGAATGTTGTTCGGAGTCCCGGATGAGATCCCGGACGTCACGAGGAGTTCCGGAATGGTCCGGAGGTAAAGATTAATATATAGGAAGTATGGTTTTGGCCACTGGAAGTGTTCCGGGCATCACTGGTAGTGTACCAGGACCACCGGAGGGGTCCGGGGGTCCACCAGGTGGGCCCACCAGCCCCGGAGGCCTACATGGGCCAATAGTGGGAAGGTACCAGCCCCTAGGTGGGCTGGGGCGCCTCCCACCAAGGCCCAAGGCGTCCTCAAGAGGAGAGGGGGCAAACCCTAGGCGCAGATGGGCCCTAAGGCCCACCCTAGGTGCGCCCCCCTCTCTCTCCCCCTTGGTCGCCTCCCAGATGGGTTCTGGGGGCTGCCGCCACCCCTAGGGAGGGAACCCTAGGTGGGGGCGCAGCCCCTCCCCTCCTCCTATATATACTTGAGGTTTGGGGCTGCCCAAGACATGTGATTTGCTCTCCCTGTTGGCGCAGCCCTACCTCTCTCCCTCCTCCTCTCCCGCGGTGCTTAGCGAAGCCCTGCAGGATTCCCGCGCTCCTCCATCACCACCACGTCGTCGTGCTGCTGCTGGATGGAGTCTTCCCCAACCTCTCCTTCTCCCCTTGCTGGATCAAGGCGTAGGAGACGTCACCGGGCTGTACGTGTGTTGAACACGGAGGTGCCGTCCGTTCGGCACTAGGATCATCGGTGATTTGGATCACGACGAGTACGACTCCATCAACCCCGTTCACTTGAACGCTTCCGCTTAGCGATCTACAAGGGTATGTAGATGCACTCTCCTTCCCCTCGTTGCTAGATTACTCCATAGATTGATCTTGGTGATGCGTAGAAAATTTTGAATTTCTACTACGATCCCCAACACTTATGTCCCGGTTTGAGCCAAAAACTGGGACCTATGTTTGTGGGCCAGGAGTGAGGCACATTGGTCCCGGTTCGTGCCAAGAACCGGGACAAATGGGCCCAGACGAACCAGGACCAATGCCCATGAGGCCCCGGCCGGCCCCCTCGGCTCACGAACCGGGACGAATGCATCCATTGGTCCCGGTTCGTGACAGAACCGGGACTAATGGGCTGGCCAGGCCCGAACGAAAGCCCATTTTTCTACTAGTGTATGTTTCCACAAAATAGTGACATGGCAACTAACAAAACATAGCGAGTAAATATGCATTATTTCTACGCCTGCAATTTCATATATATGTGGCACCCTTCCACTTGAGGTGGTCAATATGTGGAACTCATCTAGCTATGACAAAGTGGACATTGCTGCTATTTGCCATTAAATCAAGGAGCTAAGTGTGTTTTTTCAAGCTTTCTGGTATCTTATGTTGTGCCTGAAGCTAATGAAGCTGCTCATAGGTGTGGTAAGCACGCTAGTGAGTCTAGGAGGAGGTACCTCTGGATTAACTCTATTCCATCTTTCGAACATAATTGTATGAAGCAACCTTGTACCTCTACTGAGTAATATATAAAGCTCTTTTTTTAAATCTCTTTGAGATACAAAAAATAATGGAGCGAACATGCAGGGTGCAATAATATGTGGCCCAACACTTAATTAGATCCTAAGTAATAGTGAAATTTAAGACAGGCCAAACAAGCTGAAAAGTATGGAGGAGGCCCAACATAATCTACAGTGTCACAAAATTTCAGGTCCACATTTGAAATATAACTCAAAAGAAAAGGACAAAAAATATCAATAGTGATAGTGGCTTTGAAAGATATTAGATATAAGAGTATATTTCAGGTCCAAGGTTTATTTTCCTTTAGATTTTCCAGAACATCTAAATATGTCAATGGGATGAGTGTAACACGCGTTATTCAAATACTAATTTGCACCAGAGACTACTTAGTGTTGAATTCATGTAGTTTGTATCTCAACCTATGCTATCAATCTATGACATGGAGTACTAGATACAAGACTAAGTCCAAGTTTTTTCTTTCCTTCCGTTCTTTTCAAAACATTTAAATATGTCAATTGGGACCAACTGCACCAGGTGCACTACAAGTTCGGGTATACCAAAATATTCGCCAATAATTTAAAGAATATCGAGGGAGTCACCTGGAGCATCTAAATATGTTGAGGACAGTGTTTCGGTGCACAAGAGCATATGTTCCCGCAGATGAAAAACAAAATCGAGAAAAAAATGCAAAAATAATAATAAATGATATATATTTTTCTTGGCACCAAAGATGAACAAGTTTTCTAGGTGTGTGCAAAATTTCATGGAAATACGACATTAGAGGAACTCTGGACAAAAAAATACAAAAATAAGAGTTTTGAGAAATGCTCAACTTGGAGCATTGATTTTGTTTTTTCTTCCCCGAACTTTCTCGGTACAATGTCATATTCTCATGAATATTTGCACTTTCATCTTTGATGTACAAAAAAGAATTAGATTCTTTTTATTTGCTTGCTATTTTGCTTGAATTTACTGGTTACCCAGAAGCATATGAGTTCGTCGGCTATGGATTTTCGGAGTCATCTTATGCTTCTATTTTTACTTATATTTTCACTGAATGACGTTGTTGATATTTACCTTAAGCTATCTTTGTTATTCTTAGCCCAAAGTCAATGGAGGGACATAGTGTCGTAGGTAGGATTTCTGGTCAAGGTGGTCCAACTGATATTCAAATAATATATACACCACAACACAACATATTAGAAGAGGCGGAGCTATGCCTTAACCTGACAGGACCACTATGTGTGTGTGGGGGGGGGGGGTAGCCTTTGGCCCCCTCCCCTCCCACCTCAAACACATGGTACTATAGAATTTATCAAAAGAACATATGAATAAGTTGAATTTTGCAACAATCTAACTGAGGGAGTCCTGGATTAGGGGGTGTCCGGATGGCCGGACTATACCTTCAGCCGGACTCCTGGACTATGAAGATACAAGATTGAAGACTCCGTCCCGTGTCCGGAAGGGACTTTCCTTGGCGTGGAAGGCAAGCTTGGCGATACGGATGTTCAGATCTCCTACCATTGTAACCGACTCTATGTAACCCTAACCCTCTCCGGTGTCTATATAAACCGGAGGGTTTTAGTCCGTAGGACATACATACACATCAACAATCATACCATAGGCTAGCTTCTAGGGTTTAGCCTCTCCGATCTCGTGGTAGATCTACTCTTGTACTACCCATATCATCAATATTAATCAAGCAGGACGTAGGGTTTTACCTCCATCGAGAGGGCCCGAACCTGGGTAAAACTTCATGTCCCTTGCCTCCTGTTACCATCCGGCCTAGACGCACAGTTCGGGACCCCCTACCCGAGATCCGCCGGTTTTGACAACGACATTGGTGCTTTCATTGAGAGTTCCTCTGTGTCGTCGCCATCAGGAAGGATGCCTCGCCCCATCTTTAAAGACGACACCATTGCTAAGGGAGCTTTGGCTGTCGGCCAAACCCTCCGGCTAGGTGGTTTTCTTATGACCACCTGTTCGGCTTCTGTGCCGATGATGACCTCTCGAGCCATCGAAAACAATCTTCATGTCAACTTGGAACTTGCCGAGCAGTTACATCCAATAGAGCTTTCGTCCATAAATGAGCTCTTGGATCGCTTCGCCGCCATGGGAGTCGCTACGGATTACGACCAGATTGGGCCTAAAACCGATATGAGAGAGATTAACTCTCCCCAAGCCACCCATCACGTTGCCGTGATAGAGGGACAATGCGGCGACCCTTCATCTATCTTAAGGACTCGCTACGTCCGAATTCCTGATCCCTCCAAGCCGGATGTCCGCGGAGGGGAGGATATCACTCAAGACCTGAACCTAGAATCAGGCGACGGACTGGATTCATTGGACGACATACAGGAATCCAAATTTTCGAGTTCGGAAATTCCTCGGCCTTTGAGTCTCAGAGGGGGTAAGGCTTCGGATTTAATTCCACCCACCCACCCGAACATTAGCGCTCCATCCCAAATCAGGCAAGAGCCCAAAGAAACAGTACATCATTACTGGGCCAGATTCCTCCTGTTTATGAACAGGATAAAGGGCTGCCGCGAGGAAGACGCAATTTCATTCTTCTGCAATAATTGCACGGACAAGGGAATACTCAACGCCATAAGTCGCCGTGATATTACACGCTTCGCTGACTTAGCATCCATAGTATGAAAGTACTGTGCGATGGAAAGCGCCCGGAAAACCGAAACAAAATTTTGGGACAATCCAGCCCTTAAGGCAAGCCCAGTCCGAAATAAAAGGGTCATCATCGCCAGACACCCGGGTCAAACACCAAAAGGCAAAAACCCTCTACAGGGCATGGAACCGTACTGGAAGGATGGCTTAATGGACCCTGTAAAATTCATAGTACAGAGGACGCCACACCAACTCACAGCCTTAGAGCATGTTGGATATTCCGACAGGTGGCCAAAATTGGCGAAAACCTCCTAATTCCGGAGGCCACAGAAAGCCACCCCAGAGACACCAATACGGTATTAACAGTCTTCGAGACCTTCGCATCAAATAATATGTGAAAAAGGACACTCTGCAGCCTCGTCGAAGTCTACCAAGTAGCAACAATAAACCCATGGAGTGACACGGCCATCACCTTTAACGCCAATGATGAACCTAAATTCCGAACAGCCCGAGCACCAGCTGCATTGGTCCTCAGTCCAATAGTGGACGGCTTTCGTCTTACCAAGATACTCATGGACGGCAGCAACAAATTGAACCTCATTTATGAGGAAACTCTTCAAAAATGGATATAGAGTGGAACCGCATCATGTGAAGCAGCACAACCTTTAGAGGAATAATCCCCAGTCGGGAAGCGTGCTGTACAGGAAAAATCACACTAGATGTGGTGTTCGGCACGCCGGACAATTACAGGTCCGAAGAGGTCACGTTCCATGTGGCCCCGTTCAGCAGCGGTTACCACGCTTTGCTAGGGCGAGAAGCATTCACAATCTTCCAAGCAATACCCCATTACGGGTACATGAAGCTCAAGATGCCCGGGCCTAACGGGATCATCACTCTCGCCAGTGATCTGGACATAGCACTCCGTGCCGAAAACAAGACAGCCGCACTGGCCCTCGAGGCACTATCCGAAGCCCTAGCGGCTGAGGAGCTGACTGCACTGCGCTCTACGGTGAATAGGGACGATGTGGTACTCGACAAAAGATCCAAATCCACCTCCTTTAAACCAGCGGATGAAATAGTCAAATTCCAAGTCCATCCAACGGACCACAATAAAACAGCTTCCATCGGGGCACAGTTAAACCCTGATGTTGACGCTGCATTGCGAGAGTTCCTACGAGAGAACTGGGACATTTTCGCCTGGCACCCTTCAGACATGCCAGGAATCCCATGCAGGTTGGGCGAGCACAGCTTAAATATACAAACAGGATTCAAACCTGTCAAACAGGCTCTCCGGCGTTTTTCCGAACCTAAGAGACAGGCTATGGGAGAGGAGCTAACAAAGCTATTAGAGGCCGGATTCATCAGAGATATAAAACATCCGGACTGGCTAGCAAACCTGGTGATGGTACCAAAGAAGGACAAATCCTGGCGCCTGTGTGTTGATTTTAAAGACCTTAACAAGGCTTGCCCAAAGGATCCCTTCCCCCTCCCCCGCATCGATCAAATCATCGATGCGACCGCAGGACACGATTCGTTGTGTTTCCTCGACGCATATTCTGGCTACCATCAAATCAAGATGGCAGAACCAGACCAAGCCGCAACGGCATTTATCACACCATACGGGCCATTCTACTTCAACACGATGCCCTTCGGGCTCAAAAACGCCGGCGCAACATATCAGCGCATGATTCAGACATGTTTGGCAAGCCAGATCGGTAAAACAGTGGAGGCATATGTAGATGATGTGGTCGTCAAAACAAGACATGTTGAATCTCTAGTAGACGACTTGAGGCTCACATTTGATAATCTCCGAACATACGACATCAAGCTCAACCCGGAAAAATGCGTTTTCGGCGTTCCAGACGGAAAGCTCTTGGGCTTCATTGTATCCAGCAGAGGAATTGAAGCAAATCCAGCCAAGATCCGAGCTCTGTCGCAACTGGATATCCCAAAGGACCTCAAACAAATACAAAATTTAACCGGATGTGTGGCGGCTCTAAGCCGCTTTATCTCCCGCTTGGGAGAAAAGGCCCTTCCCCTTTACCGCCTCCTTCGGCGCACCGAACACTTCAAATGGACGGACGCAGCCACGGTCGGACTCGACGAAATAAAAGTCATACTGGCAACAAACCCAGTCCTGGCCGCGCCAAACACCGGCGAACCAATACTATTGTACATCGCAGCAACACATCAGGTTGTAAGCACAGTGCTCGTCGTCGAACGAGAAGCGGACAGACACAAATTCCCCCTTCAGAGGCCGGTCTATTATGTGTCCACTATCCTCACTCCCTGCAAATCACGGTACCCGCATTATCAAAAGATTGTGTACGCGGTATTCATGGCATCCCGGAAGCTACGACACTACTTTCAAGAGTGTTCAATAACAGTAGCCTCGGAGGTACCACTTAACGACATTATAAACAACCGTGACGCAATAGGCCGGATTGCGAAATGGGCTATCGAGCTCCTCCCGTTCGACATAACTTATAAGCCATGACGAGCCATCAAGTCACAAGTTTTGGCCGACTTCGTCGCAGAATGGACGGAGGCCGAACTCCCTAGAGAGTACGGCACATATTCAAATTGGATTATGCATTTCGACGGCTCCAAAATGTTGGCTGGACTGGGGGCTGGCGTCGTTTTGACGTCCCCCATAGGAGACACAGTTCAATACGTACTACAGTTTCTGTACACGGACTCCAACAATGCAGCGGAATATGAGGCCCTTCTACATGGTCTCCGGATGGCAGTATCCATGGGCATCCAACGCCTAGAGGTGCGCGGGGACTCGAACCTCGCAATCTCCCAAATAAATGGAGACTTCGATGCCAAGGATCCTAAAATGGCAGCTTACCGCAACGCCATCCTAAAAATGTCAGCTCGGTTCGAGGGACTTGAATTTCACCATATAGCCCGGGAAAATAATCAGGCGGCAGATGTCCTGGCACGCATCAGCGCAAAACGCGATGTAGTCCCCCCCCAACATCTTCTTGGAAAGGATTTTCAAGCCATCCGTGGCATGGGAGGGGGAGCCGAACAATAACAGCTCGGACCCAACGCACTGCCCGACACCGAACATTCTGACACAATCGGAGGCTCTGCCATTGAAATAACACCTTCAGCCCACGTAATAATGGCCGTCATCGCCCCATGGACAGAACCATTCCTCGCCTACCTTACTAGGCAGGAACTCCCCGAGGACCAAAATGAGGCACGCTGCATAGTGCGGCGATCCAAAGCCTACAGAGTCCATGAGGGAGAGCTTTATAAGAAAAGCACTACCGGAGTCCTTCAAAGGTGCATCTCCGAAGAGGAGGGGCGGAATCTCCTGGCTGAAATCCATGCCGGACTCGGCGGTCATCACATTGCAGCCCGGTCCCTGGTAAGCAAGGCCTTCCGTACAGGCTTTTATTGGCCGACGGCCCAGGCAGACGCTCAGGACTTAGTCCAACGATGCACCGGCTGCCAGCTCTTTGCAAACCAAAGCCATATGCCACCCACCGCCCTCCAAACTATCCCCATCACTTGGCCCTTTGCGGTCTGGGGGCTTGATATGGTTGGACCCCTTAAAGGCGGAACCCACAAGCACAAATACTTACTGGTCATGGTGGATAAGTTCACCAAATGGATGGAAGCCAAGCCTGTTAAGACGGCCGAATCCGGACCTGTGATAGACTTCATATCCGGGGTTGTACACCGTTACGGCGTCCCCCATAGCATCATCACTGATAATGGAACGAACTTTACGGCCGACGAGGTAAAACTCTGGTGCAAAAACATGGGCATAAAGCTCGATTATGCTTCCGTCTATCACCCACAAACTAACGGCCAGGTCGAACATGCAAATGGTCTTATCATGAGCGGCATCAAACCCAGACTAGTGCGGTCCCTAAAGGAATCTAACACGCACTGGGTAGAGGAGCTCGACTCCGTACTCTAGGGGCTGTGGACCACGCCGAACCGCACCACCGGATACACACCATTCTTCATGGTGTACGGCGCAGAGGCAGTTCTGCCTTGTGACGTAATTCATGACTCACCTCGAGTGCGCATGTACGAGGAAAGAGAAGCCGAGCTCGATCGGCAGGACAGTTTGGACGCATTAGAGGAGGAGCGTGACGTGGCGAACGCCCGTTCGCATTCTATCAACAGCAAGCTCGAAGATACCAAAGTAGAGAAGTACGGGCCAAAAATTACAACGTTGGCGAATTAGTTCTACGCCTGCCAGACAAGAAAAAGGACAAACTCAAGCCCAAGTGGGAAGGTCCCTTCATAATTGACCAAGTCCTGACTGGTGGAGCGTACCGCCCGCGAAATGCATCGAATAACCGACTCGAGCCGAACCCATGGAACGCAGCCCGTCTCCGAAGATACTATGCCTAGCGCCGGATCCTGTGTTCGTCTCCTTACTCTGTCCATTTTTTATATACTGTCCGTCTTACATTTCTCTCCTTCCCCTTTTTTCTATCTCTTAAAACCTTTAAAAGCTCACAAAATGACGCGCTATCCGCGCTCAGTAAACCTGGGGGCTCCTTTAAACAGAAGCTTATTTATACGGGCTTCGTGCCTAACACATGTGTCAAACTTCCGCATGCGCCTTTTATTCACCATTATATGCATCGATATGACTTAAGTTTTGGCCAAGCTGGGTTGCCTGGCTCCTGTGCTTACCCCTACGTTCCCGATTATTCGGCTAGGTGGTAAAGGGAGCACCTCTGCGATTGTTACTGCCGGATCAGCCAGATGTGTACCTCAGACTGGGTGAAGCCGAAAGCTAGCGTTCTTAAGAGAATATTCGGTCGGTGAACTAAAGATGGTCTTTTTCTTTCTATGTGCCCCCAGGCGTTTTTTCCTGCGTTTTTTTTCGCAGCATGGACATGCACTTTAGGGCATGCCCCCCAGGGAAAGGAACCCCTAACGGAACTATTCTCCCTGGAAGATGTTTCTTACTAACCATGTAATATAACATAACTAGTCGGGCACTTGTCTGTTCACGCACTAATGACCCCTACGCCTGGTCTCCACGCATTCCCCGGTTTCTATATAACCGCATGGGAATTCGGACACACTCCGGACCATCAGGCCCCGAGGTTGAAGCGAAAAGGTCGGCCATGACAAATGATCTACAATCCGGCTAGAAGGCATTATAAATGTCAATTCGATTACATAGTCATTTTGACTGATTGTATTCCTCTTCAATACCATCTAACAGGCTGTCTAATTTACAGTCCTGCTGGGAGTACTTTGCGGCCAACTCTACTTGGCCGTACACTAAGCTTGCATGGATCTCCTTCCCATCGGGCCCTATAGGACCGACCTCGGCCATGTGGTTGGGGTCAGCCTTTGAGTACCGCGTCTTCACCATGGCCCAGGCCTCCCTAGCGCCTTGATGGCAGGCTGATATCTTCCACAATTGGAAGCGCCGCCGTGCTCCCTTTAGCTTCTCCGCAAGCTCTCTAATACCTTCGGGCATGGAGACGGATGACCACAGGGCCTGGGCGACGCCTCGCATCACCTGCCGAACTCGATCGAGCAGTTGCGAGAGCTCGGGAAGAAGGTCACCCGTAGAACCGGGCATCTCCTCCGCCGGACAACCTGTTAACACACCTATAGACATTGCTCGGTCAGTCGACTTCCCTGCCGAACTTTCTTTCAAATGGTTTGTTCAAGCACTTACTAAATATGCCGCGTCGAAGTCGCTGATTCTCCTTCACGGAGTCTGATAGCTGGGCACGAACATCTTTCAGCTCGACGCCCAGCCGGGTGTTGGCATCTTGGAGAACGTTCTTCTCCCCCATCACCTTTAATAGCACCCTCTCACCAGCCTTTAGCTGGAGTAGGAGATGTTGCTTTTCCAGATTCAACCGGCGCCATCTGCAATTTTATTTGTCAGATTCGCACCAAAGCCGTGCTTCGCGAAATACCTATCTATCGAAATGTATATTACCAGAGGGGGCCTCCTTAGGCTCCCCTGCCGTGGCTAGTGCGGCCTCCAGTTGGGCTTTGCACTCTTCCAGCTCTTGGGACAGTAGGGAATTCTTTTCTGTAAGAACCTGCATATCAAATGATCCTTAAACCAGTTATTCTAACTGTTTCAAGTCTCGGGGGCTACTGCTACATATATATTTACCAAAATTTTCTTACCCGTATGTCTTTTACATATTGCTCCGTGGCTCTGGCTAGACCATTTTGAGCGGCACGGAGGTGCGCATCTCCCGAATTGAAGGCATCTAACACCTCTTGGGAGAAGCAAGCGTCGCGAAGAATCGTCCGACGACGCCTGTGGTTCATGGCACTTTCCACCTCAGAGTTGGTGGCAGACAACCCGTCCGCATCCTCCGTCGGAGGAACGTCCGGCATGCGCCTTGCGTTCGCCTTCACCCCCGGACCAGGCTTTGGAGCCTGGCTGGTGGAGGCGCGATTGGCAGCCTCTCCGGATATAGTCCGGTGAGGTCTCTTTGTCCTAAAGAGGGAGCGAGTGTCAAATGTGCCTCGAAGGTATAACAACTGGGACATAAGGGTGCGCCATACCTTTGCGTTGATGCCTCGGTCCGGACTGCACCTCTTTTCTGCCCACGGGGCCCTGCGGCCCCTCGTTGGCTTGTCGCCACAGGTTCGGCCTTCCGCCTCAACAACCTCCCCTGCAAAGTTCGGTTGCAATCAGGAAATTGAACACGCAGGGACGGACCCCTATCCGGGGTACTGGGACTTCGATCTCAGGTACCTAGGGCGTCGGGATTAGCCCTGGGTAATCGGCTGTAATGGCCACCAAGGTGTTGTCCTCGCTCAATTGATGGAACACTCCATCAATCAGCTCCACAGATATGTCCGGATCCTCTTGAGAGGCCGGATCGAGAGACCGTCCTGGATCCTCGGGTTGTGGAGGCGGGCTGCTTATTTCCTTAACAGCCCGGCGTAGTTCCTGCGTTGAGGTCATTTGACTAAGTATTTAACAATGGGAACACTAAACGGATGAGCAAGTAGATGCGACCACTTACCCAGCTTGGGGGATTGTGCATAGATAATCCACCCTGTGGGTTGACGCGGAGAAATTCCTCCTCTTCTCCCTTGTACAAAGTGGACAAGATCTTTAATAGAGCGGCAACTGAATCTGGCCCTTTACGGCCGTAGCGGGTGGCGTCGTCCTCCCCGTTGAAATCCCACATGGGGTGGCTTCTATACTAAAGCGGCTGCACCCCCCGCATGATGCATTCGGCCATAACTCCGATCATGGTTAATCCGGAATGGGCCAACAATCTTATTCGGCCCATTAGGTAAACGATGTTCCTGTCACTTTCCCTTTGAGGGCTTTGCGGATGCCAGCTTAGGTGCTTCTTTAGGGGAGCACTATCAAATTCTGGGAGGCCGATCCAGACAGGATCCGGCAGCGGGACATCTTCTATATAGAACCATTCCGAGGGCCAATCTTCGGACGCCTTCTTTCGAGTTCTGGACAGATATCCGGTCCCGGTGATGCGCCATACTTCGGCTCCGCCTACTTGATATATTGACCCTTTCTTGGAACGGGGCATGAGGCAAAACAACTCCTTCCACAGTCCGAAATGAGCTTCGATACCCAAGAACAGCTCGCAAAGGGCTACAAAGCCCGCGATATGCAATACTGAGGCAGGCGTGAGATGATGTAGCTGGAGGCCGTAGAACTCCAGCAGCCCCCGGAGGAATGGGTGGATGGGAAATCCGAGCCCCCTTATTAAGTAAGGGACAAGGCACACCCGCTCTCCTTTGGATGGATTAGGGGCATTCTCTGCTTGCTCTCCGCCATTGTAGACGGCAAGACCGGCTCGAACCGGGACCATATAGGCCGGGGGGAGAAATCCCTTGGTCTGGAGCGTCACTAGCTCGCTATGCGGAGTGGAACATCTCTCCCAATATCCAGGCTTAGGGCTGGAAGGGCGAGCGGAGGAGTTGCGGCGGCTGGCCATGGTGGAATGGACCTTTGTCGGATGCGCTCTGATGAACACTCGTGGAGGGGAGAAGGTGTGATTGGATCTAAATCCTCGTCCCCTTAAATAGGGCAGCTCATTTGCGCGGCTAGGGGTGTGAACGAAAAAACAATCAGACTTTTCATATTCGTTTGACACGTGGGAAACGACCATTATTGGGCGTAGAAGCTAAGGAGCGCAACATCTATAAGAAACCGGACTTTATTCAAACAGGTACACAGAATTTGGAGGAGAACCCGCCTTGCAATGCCGAAGACAATCTGCGCGCTGGACTTATCGTCATTGAAGTCTGGTTCGGGGGCTACTGAGGGAGTCCTGGATTAGGGGGTGTCCGGATGGCCGGACTATACCTTCAGCCAGACTCCTGGACTATGAAGATACAAGATTGAAGACTCCGTCCCGTGTCCGGAAGGGACTTTCCTTGGCGTGGAAGGCAAGCTTGGCGATACGGATGTTCAGATCTCCTACCATTGTAACCGACTCTATGTAACCTTAACCCTCTCCGATGTCTATATAAACCGGAGGGTTTTAGTCCGTAGGACATACATACACATCAACAATCATACCATAGGCTAGCTTCTAAGGTTTAGCCTCTCTGATCTCGTGTAGATCTACTCTTGTACTACCCATATCATCAATATTAATCAAGCAGGACGTAGGGTTTTACCTCCATCGAGAGGGCCCGAACCTGGGTAAAACTTCGTGTCCCTTGCCTCCTGTTACCATCCGGCCTAGACGCACAGTTCGGGACCCCCTACCCGAGATCTGCTGGTTTTGACACCGACACTAACAATTAAAAATAATAATTTATCAATTGTCAGCTCGAATGAATCCATAACAATCATTAGTTAGTCGTTTCAATTTGCCAATTCTAAGTTTCAATTGGCAATCACAATTAAATATTTGGACATTGAAGGCAAAATCTTACTTTCAATAGAAGATGGAAATCATACTTTGAATTGGAGAGATGAGAAGTCGGTGGAGTTCCTGCCTCGGTCTACCAGTCGGCGCACATGCCTGTGCCAAACTTGTTCAAATCGCCGAGTTGAAGGACCACACCTTCCGTAGCCAGGATTTCTGGTCAGGGTGGTCAAATTGATATTAAAAATATGTTTACACAGAAAACACAACATACTAGCACATGCGGAGCTA
>NC_057812.1:538402916-538414303 GCF_018294505.1 Triticum aestivum | reverse complement strand
ACCAGTTTATGATATTTTTATGGGATGGCTCAGAAGTGAATAGGACTAACGAAATGGAATCTGTTCCGACTTTGAACCAACTTATGATATTTTTATAGGAGGGCTTATATGGGGGCCTCCGCAAATATTCATATTATGCATTTGGCCCTGTCTCGGCAGATACCGTCTAGCTCTGCCACTACATACTAGTATATAATTATCAAAAAATAAGATATCAATAAGTTTAATTTTGAACAAAATTTACAATAAAAAGTTTAATTTTTCAATTGTGAATTTGAAAGAATCCATAATAATCGTTAATCAGTCGGCTTAGTTTATCAATTCTGAGTTTCAATTTGCACTCACAATTACTTATTTGAACCTCGAAGGCAAAATCATACTATGAATTGAAGAAGATAGAAATCATATTTTGAATTGGAGAGATGACAAATCGATGGAGTTCCTGCCTCAGTCCCCTAGTAGGCGTGCACATGCTTGTGAGTATGTGAGCAGCGGAAGGGATGTCGGCACCCAAAACCCTGATTCGGGTAATCATTTATTTGGTACCGCTCAAGAAGCGGATCTGCCATTCTATCTTGGGGGATTCCATCCACAAACACAAAGTTTGTTGGCTTTGGAGCGTACGTTGTGGCCTGCTTAATTTTAGTTACAACTATAGTGAAGTATTGGCCGAATTATAGGATGGTCCATGGACCATCACCGTCAGTGCATCACTTGGATTGTCAACCCTGTTTTACAAGCCATGTTTCGCTGATGGATAGTTACATTCTTGAAGTTATTGATTGCAGATGTTTTCTAATAGTTTTGTCAAATGTACTGTGTCAATATATGAGATATGATGGTGATTGCCCGGATAAACTTCTCAACCCACCGATCCAGCATCCTATCTGCCAATCGAGGACTAGTCCCTGCCAAAATTTACTAGCAGCAGTAAGAAGACAAAAATGGGGAAAGCGTTACTTCAAATCCAAGTATTCTAGTCGCGAAATCGAAGTTGCCGGTGTGCACAAATGGGTGATGTACGATGACGCGTTGGTGTTCCCTCCCGCTTGTCATGTCTTATACCAACGTCTTGTATGTCTTGTGATGCTCGCCTTTTGCAGGTCTTTCATTAATCCACTCTCTTCTCAAATCTCAAAGCACTTGCATGGTATGGTGTCGACCTGGTGGCAGCTATCCCGGGTGGCATGAACTATTTTCGAAATCTAAAATTTCAAATATTTTGAAACAGAGGGATTACGTGTTTACACCTGACTGATGCCATCTAGCCAGTCCCAATATTCGGGTCCCAACTTAGCTGCACGGCGCGGCTGGGCAGGACCAAAATGCAATAGAGACGTCACAGTCCAATTAGAGCGAGTCAATTCTGCCAAGAGTTAGGTTGCTTGGTGAGACTGTTACATCGTGATACATCATGCCAACACACAGATATTGTTCCTATCACAAAGTTGGGTTCGACTTTTAAAGGGTTCTAATGAATACAACAGTTTTTCAGCTGAAGCTTCAACATAAAGCTCGGGCTGGTTCAGTTTTCAGCAACTAGAATCTAGATTTGTGTCCGATACAATGCCAGTGCAATGCAAGAATGCAAAATGTTCTGATCCGACAAAGTCAATGGGGTGTTGCAACTTCTCATAGCAGAAATGAGTGGGTGTATGTGTTTATTATCAGATCCTAGGAACCAGCTGTGGACTCATTTCCCGTATGGGTGGTATCTGCCCGAGCCTCGACCGCTCGCGCTCCCACCACCACCCATGCTCCCAGTTCCCCCATAGCCACCATACCCGCCTGCACCTGCACCATAGCCGCCAGGTGCACCATATGCGCCACCTCCATAGGCACCCCCATATGCCCCATAGGCACCATACGGGCCTCCATATATAGAACCACCATAAGCAGAGCCAAAACCTGACCCATAGGCAGGGTTACCTCCATATGCACCATACCCTCTACCGTAGGCACCATATCCTGCACTACCATAGTAGGCGGCTGCAGCTGATCGGTAGTCAGCTCCATACCCATAGCCACTGCTGCTGCTGATGGCGGAACGGCCTCCACCACCACCGCCACCTCCACCACGGTATGAGCTACGATTGCCACCTCCTCCATGGCTATGTCTACTGTAAGAGCTTGAATCACCACCACCAGGTTTCTTTGGCTCGGCTCTTTTTATTTCAACCTGCAAAACCCAAGTAGAGAAGTTATCAAAACAATTTATGTTAACCCTGATTCATGTGATGCTTAACACAACATTGACTAGGTGACTGCCAACCAAGTAAAGACTCTAAATGAGATCAAATCACACATGTTATTCCTAACTCCAAAATAAACAAAGGCAAGAGTCATGTGGAGAGAGGAGAGAATAGGGCCCAGTTCTTTTGAACAGATTGTGAAGAATCTTGTCCTGGAAAATCCTGAGCGAGAAGAACTCGATTTGCCTTCCAAAATCTTGAGCGGATTCTGCAGAACCCTAGTGCAATTCAAAATCCTAGAAAAACATAGATTTTCGCAGAATCCCAGGATTCTGGTAAGTCCCAGCAAAGAAAACGTTTCGGATATGAGAGTACCCCTATTGGAGGGATAATTTACAGCCAAACTGCCCCTTTCGCACGACCGAACGGCCCAGCAAACGCTCGATCTCCACGAGCGCTAGCCGCCGCTCCGCCCGCCGCCGCCGGACGGGAGCTCCACCAGCCCGCCACCGGCCACCCCCTGGCCGCCCAGCCTACACGCCGGTTCTCGCCTCGGGGCGGCCCCTCTCCTCACGACGGCCCGCCTCGCCACCGCCGGACGGGAACTCCACCAGCGCCCCTCCTCACGACGCCGCCAGACGGGAGCTCCGTCAGCGTCGCTCCTCGTGACCCCACTGGACGGGCAGCCCGCCGCCTCTGGCCGCCGTGCCTAGACGCCCGACGGGAACTCTTCTTCTCTGTCTCGTCTCTCTTCTACCTCTGTATTCTTCCCTGTTTCTCTGTCAACATCTAGGTGAATAGATGGATGGATAGATGCATGTATTGATGAATAAATGGTACTGCTAATGCATTGATGTATGTTCAAATTTGTATCTTTCGCTTGACAATTTCAATTTGGTAATTGCCAATTTGGTACTGCTACTTGGTGCTTGGTAATTTTGGTATGTGCTGATGAATTAGATGCGCTGATGGCTGTATGTTTTAGATGGAGAAAGTCAGTGCAGCTAGAGCTAAAGTGTTAACAATTCATCAAACATTTTCTGTCTAAGGGCAGTACAGACATTTCGCCACATAACAGAATCCACAATCTCAAACTACAATCTCAGAAAAGAACTCGGCGGCAGATTCTGTGGGAAGCAGATTCTGTGAGAAATTTCTAGAATCTTGATTCTGCAGAATCCACCGCGAAAAGAACTGGGCCTAGAACTGAGACTCTCGGTTAAAGCCAGATTTTCCACAAATAGATCTCATTGCATTTGAGGCTGACTCTTCGTGTAGAACCTTAAGACACCACTTCATACGAATTATTTTATTGTCGACTCTAGATGACATAGAGAAGTCAAAGAGTCAACACTCAACAACTGCATCTACCTTCATATATACCCTAAGTGGGTTTCCTAAAGTAGAAGTGACACATATTCAGGAGAAATTGGATATCTGAAAGTGATTTCCAGTGAATTTAATTCAGCCAAGAAAGAATAGACTTCCATCCAAAATCACATGCAACAGAATATGTAGAACAGTCAGCCTACAGCAGTATGATTTTGAAATTTTTATTTCTAGAATAGGTTGAACAGCAAGTCTGGACACTTGGACAGGGTAACAAAAGCACCGTACAAGTAACATTCTCTTGAAAATGCAGATGAAAACCATACAGAGATTTACAAAGAAATATTCAATAGTTTCTTCCATGCTAAAAACAAAGTGCTACCTCAGTACAGACTAGAGTTGACATGAATAATGCATTCTGAGTAAGAGTAACTTTGGTTTTGATGTGGATATTCAAAACTGAGCCTGGCCTCAAATGCTCGCAGATGAACAGATAAATACAAAAAAAGAACTGCAAAAATAAATTATAAACATGTTCCTGTTTTCTACCCGCATGCAAAGTTTCATGAAGAAATGACATATGTTGTCTGGTGAGAAGAACAAAATATGTGCTGTAAAAAGGCCATTTTTAAAGCTGTTCAGAGCACAGTTTTTTTTTCCAGATCACAACACGTCACTTCGCAATAAATTGCATGCACTCAAAAGGCACTGACATGTTTGCCGTAAAAAAGATCAGATTCTTCTAAAACTTCAAGCATTTTTTTCCGATTTAGCATGTGCTCCCAGGAGCCAACATGCCGCCCTCTCCATTAAACACCTCTTAAATGCTATGGCCTTTGTTCATTAATATAAGGTGTTTTGGCAGTTCATATTAAACCGCCAAAACATCTTATATTAATTAACAGAGGGTGTACTAAGCTATGAGTTACAAAACTGTGCAGTTTGACAGTACATGTTCAACTATCTCGATACTAAAATAACACAGGACGGAACGATGATTGACATGGTTGAAAATTCGACAGCAACATTAACAGTAGTCGCTAGCGCTACTGAATCTAATAACTGGAGCAAGAGAAAAATATTAATTTTCATAGATAACAAGAGAAAGCTGGTGACCTGCTTCCCTCCAAGATCATGCATTCTCCCATCTGACATAACCCTTTCAACAGCGTCCTCACTTTCGAAGGTAACAAAGCCAAAGCCTCGTGAACGGCCAGTGCTATGGTCAACCATGATTTGATGCTCAGCCACCTTCCCATATGAGGAGAAGTGTTCCTTTAACTTGTCTGAAAAAATTCGAGTCAGACATGTTTCACATGAAACAAATATGTTCAAAACTTAGTGTATGTTAACGTTGGGACTTGGGAGTATTCAAGTGGTTACGACTTAATACTTGTGACCAAGTTCAAAAAAATTGCTCGCACACAGAAAACACTTTTTGCTTTTACATGTACCTTCAGTTAGTGATGCTGGAATGCCACCAACAAAGATCTTTCTTGTCTTATTAGGAGCATCTTTTGTTGACATCTCCTCTCTAGGCACAGTTCTTTTGACTTCAACCTTAATAGATAAAAAAATGTATAACAGACCCACTCAGATTTGCATGTTTTGGTTGTTAATGCTACAACATAGAAGAGCCTTTTCACCTATCTGTCAACAAAGGAGGCCTTACCGTTCTTCCATCTATAGTATGTTCATCCTCCAGAACCCTGTCAATCACAGATGGATCAGAAAATGTAACAAATCCAAATCCACGAGGCATCCCGGTATGCTTGTCTTTCATGATCACAGAATCAGTTATAGCTCCATATTTCTGAAAATGCTTGGTGAATTTTTCTGCACACAAAAAAATGAGTCATAAGTTACAGCTCCATATTTCTGAAAATGCTTGGTGGATGTTCTGCAGACAATCAAATACGGAGTGAGAATGCCAAACTAAGCAATGGATAATAAATAATCATAACTCGTGTAACGACAATATTGATGGAAACAATTGACACTATTAATATTTTCTCCAATGATTTCATAAATTTTAGTGAATTCAAATGTCCAGATTCTGCTCCTCTTTTTTTGTGTTTAACTAGTACTCCCTCCGTCCGAAAAAGCTTGTCCCGAAAAAGTTAGTGCTAGATACATCTATTTGAAAGACAAGCTTTTTCGGACGGAGGGAGTAACTAACTGTAAGCTCCAATGGTCAAAAGTTGTAACAGCAGTTTTCTCCTATAAAACTGGTAAGCTCCACCATTCAAAAGTTAACAAACACAGGAGTTTAATCACAGACGGCTAGAGAACAGAAGCAGAGTATCATTAATGAACAAGTAGCACCCCTTATCAGACTGCAAACTGATCACTGTGACATCAAAACTATAATACTCCTATGACCAAGCTCCTCTGCCAAAGTAAATAAATTAAACAGCAGTACAGCACTGAATGAGATATGTGAGAAACATTTGTTAGATTCAAATAACCACATAGTATGAACCGGCACAACCACTGAAAATCTGAAAGTGAGATACATGAGAATAATTTGTTGGACTCAAACAACAGCAAGGTATGAATAAACCAGGCTAACCTTACAACATGACCGCAGACAGAACATTATCATGGAAACATACACTACGGAATTTTCTGCATAATTGTAGTTTGGAAGTAAGTTCCCTTTCCCCTATCCCCAACTTTCGGACCTTTACCCTACCCAAGTCAACTCGTTATGGATCACAATTTCCTAATTTAACGTGACAAAAGAATTTCAGCTTCCTAAACAGCAGTCAGCACACATAGCAGTCCAAACACAACCCAATTACAATTAGTCGATTATCAATACCATCATTCATAGCCGTTAAAATTCTGAGAATTTAATACATCATTCATAAAAGAGGCATCTAACATGAAACAAAATCTCAAATCCACACTCAATCCATACATATAGAGAAACTAAAAGGACAAACTTGGCTATAAGTAGTAGCTAAAACTGTTCATTTGCTCCCTCTGTTCCTCAATACTTCCTATTTATTTTTAAAATTACCCGGCATATTGTGTTTGTCTCCCAATTGGTTACCTATTTCACCCCTTCCCATTAGCAACCGGAAGTCAATTACACTGCATGCATGCATGGGGGAACATGAGGGATAGGAGTGAAGCGACATGTGAGGGGAAAGAGGCCAGTGCCAGTTATGGCCAAAGGCTGCTGAGAAAGAGAGAGAGGTTACTCCGAGTTTTGAGGGTATAATCACCCATTCAGCACAATTTTATGATTTTATCCACACTTTGCCCTGATCGTTATGCGTCCTGGAGCTAAAACACTAAAACGCTGGGCAATATGGAGTGGAGGGAGTACTATTTAGAGCCAAATTTATTGTTTTCGTTTCTTTATATGTGCATAAAATTTGGACCTGAAATGTACTCCCTCCACTCCATGTAACAAAAAGTTTGTGTGAACATTGTAACACAAAGTTCAGAATTTCAACACTTTTTGGATATCTAAGCAAACTGATCTCAGTATCTCACAACTCCCACACAAGTTTCCCTCAGATTAATTAATTTCTTGATGATGGCACCATTCATGAAAATACATGTTCCATCTAAGCAAGCTAGCCAGGCATGCAGGAATGGAGAATTTAATCGTTAATAACAGACACCAAAATGGCTCTAGATAGAATAAGGAGAAATGTGTAGCCATATATTCTTGCTCTGTGTCCCCTTTTTCTTGACTAATGTGCGAACTAAAGGATCACTGGGAGTAGGTTGGCCCACAGATCACTAAATTCTAATTCTGGTTCTTGCCCAGTGAAAATATACGGCTGAAAACAATGTATAAGCTTCTTACAGCAGAAGAAATAAGCAATTCAGAACTACACTGTATTCCATGTGATGAGGTGGATCAGACAATCTAAGCCTAGCTATGAAATGACGTTGAGATGCACTTCTCTTGTAAATGTAAAACGAGTTAGTTTTATGTTGATCTAATGCACCTAACTACTATTTTGTTCTCAACTCTTTTCAAATGTTTGTAATCAATCACCCACAGCTGGAGCATTTTGTATGACAAGTCTAAAAACTAAAATCGTCCCATCCTTGGCAAAATACCCTACCAGCATGTTTGGTTGGGGGTAGTTAGAGCTAGGGAATGGGAATTGAAGGGGTACGAGACTTCAAATCTATTGTTTGGTTAGGGGGATTGGGAATTGATAAGGGAATAGTCATGGGACTTGAGACTCCAACTCCCACCGTTTTATTAACAGGGGAGGGGGTGGGAGTTGGAAGGGAATTGTTTTAGTGAGTCAATCTTAGCCCTTCATCATAACTTACGTTAATTTCCCTTGTCTATTTCCTTGTCAATTCCCACGAACCAAACACGGGAATACAATTTCTCATCAAACTCTCACACATAATTTTCATCATGCGCCAAACAGATGATTGGGAATAAAACGACTCATCCCATGTCTAATCTCAATACAACTCCCTACATTAAACTCCCATTCCCCTTCCCATTTTTTGCCAAACATGCTGTACAGGAATTACTTATCTACCTTCGGTTGTCTCCCAGGCTACACCCCCAACGAAAATTTTCCTGTAGAGAAGCACAGACCAAACCAAACGAGTTAACCAAACCTCATCTAGTCCAACGGACCAAACCAAAACCTAAAAGCGCAACCAACTCACCCGGACCCGTCGGCGGGCTCGGCAGGCACGTCCCTACCACCTTGCACGCCGCCAGCGTCTCCGCTACCAACGGCATCCCCTCCACCTCCTCCATCTCGAGATCCCTCGGCGGCGGGCCTCTCCTCCGCCTCCTCTTCCTCCTCCTCCTCCTCTACCTCCTCTTCGACCTCCTCCTCCACCTCCTCGTCCTCCTCGTAGCCGTTCATGGCGTTCAGGTTCTCCTCCTCGTACCCCGCCATACCGCCGCCCGAGACCACCACCACCCCGGCGCCCGAACGGGGCTCGGAGAACCGCAGAACCCTAGCCCCGGATCGAAGCGGGCGGCGAGGGGCAGCGGCTAAATTGCCTGCTAGGAGTCGGCGATGGCGGTGGGGGAGTGGTAGGGTTTAGGGGTTCGTGGCCGGAGCTAACCCTAGCTGCGCCGCTTCGAGAGCTCGAGTGAGGTTGCTGGGAGAGAAGAAGGGGGCGGTGGACGGTCGGGGTGGCGGCGGAGCAGTCGGGAGGGGATTTTAGCCCGGTGCCGTGGGTGCCCGAACTGGCTGGGACCGTCGGATGGCGCATCACGATTCGTGCCGTCGCTAGGAAAGTGCCGGGCTATGCTCTCGCTTTTTCCGTGGCTTTCCTAAATGGCACCGTATTCGATTCCATTTGATTCTCGCAAGAAGTTTGTATCTGTGTGTGTCGGACTGTGAAACTCTGCACTTCAAGTTAAGAAGAAATGGACACTTGGCATGAAGAACTGATGAATCATTACAAGAAATGGATGGACGCTCTGGATTCGTTCGAGTAATGGGCGATCAAGGCGTGAGATGAACCAAGCGCACTTCTCTGTTCCTCCTCACGTCGTTGCCATCAACTCGGCTTGTGCTACAGTGTACTTGCTCGTCACGCTATTGCTTGTGTGTCATGATCACCCTCTATCTCCCCTAGCTATAAACCCCTCCACAATCGGTGGATCGGTATCTTACCTCTTCTCCATGTTGTAATAGCTAGCTCTAGTGTAGAATCCTAGAACTACTTGGTAGAATTGGTTGATCGTCGGTTTGTATCCAAACTTAAACGAGTATCCATGAGTAAATCGAGTTAGTTCATGTGTATTTCATGTCGATCATATCATGATCATATCAGTTGGTATCAATAGCCAGTCAATTCCTTGAGGGTGCAATGATCGGGGCAGCGGCTGTTGGGTTTCGTCTTGGTAAAATCCCACTCGTTGTTTTCGATTAGGGTGGTCATTTTTTGGCGGTGGAAAGGTGGGTCACTGACAAGGGTTTCTAGTACTTCCCGTGGTAAAATTCCAGAGTTGTGTTCGACCCGGTCATGGGCACTCGCACGAAACACAACGAGATCACCGAAGAGTCGGGATGCTCCGCGTGATGAGGTGACAGTGATGGGGCTCAAGCAAGACAAGATCCATGAACAGACTGACGAAATCAACACGTGTTTGGTCAAGGTGGAGTCACTGGAGAAGCAGATCGACAAGGCAGAATTACTGGTAGAGACAAACTCAGAGGTGTAGGCTGAGATCTTCTCAATTCTCAATAAAGTGCAAGGTGAAACTGCCCACCCTCCAATCCCTCGATGTCCAACTTCTACCTCTGTAACTATTGAGAAGGAACCACCACAAGTGCAAGTGTAGACTGCAATCGGAAAGAAAATTGAAAATCAAGGTGAATCTCTAGCACAATTACAATTGAGGGAGTTACAGTTACACAGTTTAGTCTCGAAAACACATTAACAGTAAAATTTGATATAAATATGAATGTGTTGCTCAATTTATGAAAAGCATTTCCAAAGTTCATAAAATGGTTTTCCCCTGTTTCAATGGTGACAAGCTTTTGAGTTGGATCAGACAAGTTGTTAAGGCATGTTTCTCTCTAAATAGTTTTGGTGATTGATGACAACATATTTGTGGACTAATCATGTGCGTTGAGTATTTCAGAGTTTCATCCTTTGGCGAGACGATTCCCTCCCCTTAGAGTTTGAAGCGAAGACGGTGTAGCCCTTTCGATTCAGTTTTGGTGGTCTTGTGTCGTAAGAGTCACCGTACTATCAAGAGGGGATCCGCATTGGTTAGGCTAGGATGGAATCAACACGTACACAACCCCTTTGCACCCTCTGAGCTTTTCCCTTCGTTGAAGGCTCCCTTGCAGTCTTCTCCCTGAGATCTGGTCCCAGCGGTAGTACTGCGAACCCCAGCGGTAGTACCGCTTGAAGCTCTCAGCCGTAGTACCGCTGCGGCTCCGAGCTCCTACCGCCTCGATTCGAGGGTTCTCCTCCCATGTCAGGTTCTGCGGCACTTGCTGTGGCAGTAGTGGCGGTAGTGCCGCCCTTATCACCACGGTAGTACCGCCCTGGGTCCAGGTCATGCTTTGCTTCTCGCTCTCTTCTCACTGCGCGGCAGTACCGCGAGGTGGAACGGTAGTACCGATGGCCACAGCGGTAGTACCGCCCTGTGCGGGGCTGAGCGGGGGTAACGGTTGGATTGTCTCCCCTCTTATAATAGGAGGTCTTCTTCTCCAAGTTGACTTACCTCGTTTCCCCCGAGCTCCATTGTTACTCCAAAGCTCATTTTCGCCCGATCTCTCTCCCTAGCCAATCAAACTTGTTGATTGTCTAGGGATTGGTTGAGAAGGCCCAGATCTACACTTGCACCAAGAGAAATTTGATCCCCCCACTCATCCCTTGCGGATCTTGTTACTCTTGAATGTTTGAGCACCCTAGACGATTGAGGTCACCTCGGAGCCATATTCCATTATGGTGAAACTCCATGGTTTCGTTGGGAGCCTCCAATTCGGTTGTGGAGAGAGCCCCAACCTTGTTTGTAAAGGTTCGGTCGCCGTCTCCAAGGGCACCAATAGTGGAATCACGGCATCTCACATTGTGTGAGGGTGTGAGGAGAATACGGTGGTCCTAGTGGCTTCTTGGGGAGCATTGTGCATCCACACCGCTCCAACGGAGACGTACTTCCCTTCAAAAGGAAGGAACTTCGGTAACACATCCTCGTCTTCACCGGCTCCACTCTTGGTTATTTCGTGCCTTTACTTGTGCAAGCTTTTATGTTGTTTCCCTTGCTTTCTTGTGTACTTATTGTTGTTGTATCATATAGGTTGCTCACCTAGTTGCATATCTAGACAACCTACTTTGATGCAAAGTTTAAATTGGTAAAGAAAAGCTAAAATTGTTAGTTGCCTATTCACCCCC
>NC_057812.1:538391451-538402587 GCF_018294505.1 Triticum aestivum | reverse complement strand
ATTTCAATTGGTATCAGAGCCTCGTCTCTTTACTAAGGACTTTGTCATCCGAAGAGTATGGTTGACACCGTAGACGGTGTGGAGGAGCACTCCGGTGTGAATCTGATCTCGTCTACGGCCGATGGGGGAACCACGGTCTCTCGTGAGGAATTCAATGTGGCTTTGGACACATTGAAAAGCTCCATGACGACCGAGGTTGAAAGCATGTTTAATAAATTCCTAGAAGGGTTTAAACTATCCAACTCACCGTTGAGAGTGGGTGATCCCACTAACAAGGTGACGGATGCTAACTCCGACAAGGGGGAAGCTACTAGTGATCAAGTTCCTTCTTCTAGTGGTAAAAATGGCACCGGCATCTTTGCCCATGTGGAACCTCCACTTGTTTATGGTGGACCGATTACTTCCACTCATTTGAATCATGCCGGTCCTCCCCCTAAGATTGTGAAAAATGAGGACTTTGATTCTTGGGTCTATCGCTTTAAGCGTCATTTCAATCATGTGAATACTAATCTTTGGAGAATCAATGAAGAAGGTTTCTATCCGCATGACCGAAGTAACTTCACTCCTAGAGAAGCCGCGGATAATCAATTCAACGAGAATGCTCTCTTCATCATCCAAGATGCAATTCCACCCGAAGATCTTCCTCATCTCTGGCCCTTCGCCATGGCCAAAGATGCAGGGCATCAAGTTGTTTCCCTTTACAAGGGAAGCGCAAGCATTCAACGCTCCAACTATGAAGTGGTGCAAGATGAAGCCGATGAGTTTGCAATGAAAGAAGATGAAGAACCTCGTGAGCTTTATCGGAGAGTAACCAAACTCGCGGTCTCACTCCGAGATCATGGGAGCAAGGACACGGATGACAATTGGATCAAGCGCAAATTCCTCAAGGCAATGATGCCTTACCACAAGACCATGTCCTCAATCATTCGTCAAAGGCCGGACTTCCACACCTTGTCCTCAAGTGAAGTGTTGGATGAGTTTGTGGCCATGAGCATCTTGGATAAGACCGCCGACAATGCGGTGTTACGTTCTGAAAGAGCAAAGAAGCCCAACCTTGCATTAAAGGCCAAGGTTAGTGTGGAAGAAGAGGACAAAGAAGAAGAAGAGGAGAGCAACCCCGAAGATACAAAGTATGCCTATCATGAACACATGGCTCTTGCTTCAAGGCAATTTTGGAGCAAGAAAAACTCAAGGCCCAACTTCAACAAGAACAACTCAAGTGGCACGAAGGGCAAGCAACGTGTGAGGACTTGCTATAATTGTGGCAATGTGATCCATTTTGTTGCGGAGTGCCCGTATGAGAAGAGGGAAGACAATGGTGGCAAGCTCATCCGAAAGGACAAAGCCAAGTCTTTCCCCAACAAGAGCAACTTCACCAAGAAGACTCCTCCCAAGGCGTTGGTGGTACAAGAAGAGTACAATGAAGATGATGATGATGAGGAGGATGGTGAGTCGGTTTCCATGGCCTCCGTTGCCATTGCGACAACTCCACGAGTGTCGCTCTTTGACTCACCCAATGAGAGCATCACTGCCAAGTGCCTCATGGATAAAGCCACCAACAAGGTAACCCCCAACATCAAAACTACCATCATTAATAATCCTCCATTGACGGATTGCATTGATGAACATGATGGATCTAATTTGGAGGAGAATGAGTTTGAGTCCTTTATGGGTAAACTCAAGGGTAAATCCAAGAAGCACTTTGTTGCTCTCTTGGAACAACTTGGTGAAGCCAATGACATGATCGAGGCTCACGAAGATACCATCTCTAAGATGGAGGGGCATAGTCATGACTATGCCGATGAGATTTCGGATCTTTCCAATGCTCTTGAGAAAGAGTGTGGTCTTCGTTTGGCTCTTGAGGAGTCACACAACGATGATCACGCCAAGTTAAAGAAAGATCTTGATCATGCTATTGTTGTTTCTCGTGTGCTAAACTCTGAGAAGGCTAAGCTTGGGGTTGATCTTGCTAGACTCAAAGAGGAGTTTGACCTACTTGACAAGTCTCACAAGGTCTCGAAGGGTGCTCATGCTAGCCTCAAAGAGTCTCATGATCAACTTCAAGTAAAGCTAACCAAGGAGAAAGCCACATTTCCTCATATGATGCCAATTGATAATGCAAATGCTACTAACCCGTGTTGTGAGCATGTGCATCTTGTTGAGGAGAATGCTAAGTTGAAGGAGCAACTTGAGACAGGCCTTGTTTCTTGCATACAAGGCGAGAAAAACCTCAACGACCTTTTGAGCAATCAAAAGGGGGTTGTGGCCAAGGAAGGGATTGGGTACGCACCCAAGTCCAAGAACAAGAAGAAGAATGACAAGGTCAAACGACCTCCCCCTCTCAAGCAAACCTTTGTGAAGGAGGGAGAGGGTGCTTCTAAGGAGAAGAAGAAGACCGTGAAGGGTGGTGATGCCAAGAAGGGCAACACTTCCCTTCCCAACAAAGCCGACGACTTTAACCCCTCTTATGTGTTGTGCCGTACTAGTGATGGACATGTTTATGCCAAATTTGTTGGCTCTCCTTATGAGTACATTGAATGGTCTATTTGGGTTCCCAAGACCCTTGTTACTAACATCAAAGGACCCATTACAAAACGGGTACCTAAAACTAAGCATTGATCTCTTGTAGGTGTTTGCTTCCGGTGGGGGATCATGGTTGCTCGATAGTGGAGCCACTAATCATATGACCGGAAGCAAGGACTTGGTGGTGGATGTTCACAAGATTCCATCTATGCCCACCAATGTCGAGTGGGGTGATGCCTCGTCCTCCAAGGTATTGGGGCTTGGCAAGGTTGTCATTTCTCATGATCTCACGATCGAGAAGGTCATGCTTGTTGAGTCCCTTGCATACAATTTACTTTCCGTTCGTCAACTTGCACTTATGGGCTTTGCCACTTTCTTTGATGTTGATACCGTGGCCCTCTTGTGGAGCAGGACTCTTAAAGTAGCCTTTGTTGGGCATGTCGAGAATGGTCTCTATGTGATTAACTTTTCGGAGCGACCCACTAAGACCGCAACATGCCTAATGGCTAAAGTTGACGTGGGATGGCTTTGGCATCGTCGTTTAGCCCATGTCAATATGAGATCTTTGCAAATTCTTCGCAAGGGGGACCATGTCCGTGGACTAACAAATGTTAGTTTTGCTAAAGATCGTGCTTGCAGTGCTTGTATCGAAGGAAAGCTTCATGAAAAGGCTCACCCTCCCACGACTATCATCTACTCGAAGAGGCCTTTGAAGATCCTTCACTTGGATCTCTTTGGGCCTCCATCCTTTGATAGTCTTGGGGGTAGAAAGTATTGCTTGGTGATTGTGGATGATTATTCAAGATACACTTGGGTATACTTCTTCAAGAGGAAGAGCAAGACCCAACAAACCGTCATTGACTTTGCAAATGAAGCCCAACGACAACACAATACAAAGATCTTGACAATAAGAAGCGACAACGGCACCGAGTTCAAGAACTACACCTTGGATGAGTTCCTTAGTGATGAGGGGATCAAGCATCAATATTCTGCACCATACACCCCTCAAAAAAATGGTGTAGCAGAGAGAAGGAACCGGACATTGATGGATGCGGCAAGGACCATGATGGCGGAGTTCAAGTCTCCATACAAATTTTTGGCCGAAGCCATCAACACCGCTTGTCATGCATCCAATCTGCTCTACCTCCGCAAGGGCTTGAACAAGACTCCTTATGAGATACTCACCGGTAACAAGCCTAGCCTCAAGTACTTCCGGGTGTTCGGGTGTAAGTGTTTCATTCTCAAGAAAGGTGTTCGTTTGTCTAAATTTGAGGCTAGAGCTTATGAGGGCATATTTGTTGGTTATGCTACTAACTCTCATGCTTACCGTGTCCTCAATAAGTCCACGGGACTCATTGAGGAGACGTGTAACATGGAGTTTGATGAGAATAATGGCTCCCAAGTGGAGCAAAGTGGCACTTGTGATGTAGGTGATGAAATTCCTCCCCAAGCCATAAGAAGAATGGGAGTTGGCTTTATCCTACCCATTGAGGAACCCCTTGTGGCCGAAGGAGAAGGACAATGCTCCACTCAAGTGGAGCCATCACCAACCCAAGGCCCACACGCTTTCTAAGAACAAAGTGAAGGCCCTAAACATCATGAACAAGACCAAGGGCAAGATCAATCTCAAGACAGTGTTGAATCACCAAGTGATGCCCAAGGTCAAGTTCTCTCCTCCGAGCAAGTTCAAGATCAAGAGCAAGCTCAATATCAATAACAAGCTCAAGACGGTGCCCAAGATGATCAAGTGACCGCTCCTCAACTCACCCCTGAGGAGGAATTGGAGCGTCGTGCCGCCAAGATCGCTTCCAAGCTCTCAACCAAGGGCCATCTCATGAAAAATGTGCTTGGAAGCATTCCAAAGGGGGTAAGCACTCGTAGACAATTGGCAAACTATTGTGAACATCACGCGTTTGTCTCTTGTGTTGAACCCCAAAAGGTCTATGAGGCGCTCGAAGATCCAGATTGGCTCAATGCCATGCATGAAGAACTCAACAACTTTGAGTAAAACAAGGTGTGAAGATTGGTGCCAAGGCCAACGGGGAACCACAATGTCATTGGAACCAAGTGGATATTCAAGAACAAGCAAGACGCTCATGGAATTATCATTCGCAACAAGGCCCGGTTGGTAGCACAAGGCTACTCCCAAGTCGAGGGTATCGACTACGGTGAAACCTTTGCTCCCGTTGCTCGCCTTGAATCCATTAGCATGTTGATTGCTTATGATTCTCATCATAACTTTCAGTTGCAACAAATGGATGTGAAGAGTGCATTTCTTAATGGTCCCATTAATGAGTTGTTGCAAGATCGCGGTTTTGAAATTGGGAAAATCGACCCCACTCTTTTTACGAAGAAGATCAAAGGGGAGTTGTTTGTGTGCGAACTATATGTTGATGATATTATCTTTGGTTCCCCTAACAAAGCTTTCAATGAGGAATTTGCCGCACTCATGACCTCCAAGTTTAAGATGTCCATGATGGGAGAGTTGAACTTCTTTCTCGGGTTCGAGGTCAAGCAACGAAGAGAAGGAACCTTCATCAACCAATCCAAATACACTCAAGATATGCTCAAGAGATTCAAGCTTAATGATGTCAAGTCGGCTTCCACTCCAATGCCCGTCAAATGCCAACTTGACTTAGATCCCAATGGTAAAGCGGTGTATAAAAAGGTATATCGCTCCATGATTGGCTCCTTGCTTTACCTTTGTGCATCTAGACCGGATATCATGTTGAGTGTGGGAATTTGTGCATGGTTTCAAGCCGCACCTAAGGAAAGCCACTTTGTGGTGGTCAAGTGAATCTTTTGATATTTGGCTCATACCCCAAACTTTGGCTTATGGTATCCAAGAGGAGCAAACTTCAAGCTTGTAGGGTATTCGGACTCCGATTGGGCGGGAGACAAAGTGGATAGGAAGTCCACTTTCCGGAGGGTGCCAATTTCTTGGTTGCTCTTTGGTGAGTTGGTCTTCCAAGAAGCAAAGTTGTGTGTCTCTCTCGTCTACCGAGGCGGAGTACGTGGCCGCCGGTAGTTGTTGTGCACAACTTCTTTGGATGAGGCAAACTTTAAAGGATTACGGTGTCATTTGTGACATGTGCCTATTTGGTGTGACAATGAAAGTGCCATCAAGATTTCTCTCAACCCGGTTCAACACTTCAAGACGAAGCATATTGAGATTCGGTATCACTTCATCCGGGATCACATTAGGCGAGGGGAGATTGAGCTCAACTATGTCAACACTCATGATAACCTTGCAGATATTTTCACAAAGCCTTTGGATGAAGCAAGATTTCGCGAGTTAAGGCATGAGCTAAATATCATTTATTCGAGCAATGTTGTTTGAACCCTTGCACACTCCACCATACTCAACTTGTTGTCGTGTTTAGGTGTAGGCATGGACATAGGGGAGTCTTGTTCTCTCAACGAACTCTCCCTTGATGACCCACAAGTATAGGGGATCTATCGTAGTTCTTTCGATAAGTAAGAGTGTCGAACCCAACGAGGAGCAGAAGGAAATGATAAGCAATTTTCAGTAAGGTATTCTCTGCAAGCACTGAACTTATCAGTAACAAATAGTTTGGTGATAAGGTAATTTGTAACGAGTAGCAAGTAATAAAAGTAGATAAGGTGCAGCAAGATGGCCCAATCCTTTTTGTAGCAAAGGACAAGCCTGGACAAACTCTTATATTAAGTAAAGCGCTCCCGAGGACACGTGGGAATTATCGTCAAGCTAGTTTTCATCACGATCATAAGATTCGCGTTCGGTACTTTGATAATTTGATATGTGGGTGGACCGGTGCTTGAGTACTGTCCTTACTTGGACAAGCATCTGTAACACCCACGATGCGGCTATATCTCCCACATGTCGGAGCACGACTTAGAGGCATAACCGCATAGTAGGCATGTCGCAAGAGGGGTAATCTTTACACATCCCATGTACTGAATAAGAATGGGATAAAGAGTTGGCTTACAATCGCCACTTCACACAATACATAAATATAGCATTACATCATCCAGAATACAATCAAGGTCCGACTACGGAACCAACATAAATAAAGACAACCCCAAATGCTAGATCCCCGATCGCCCCAACTGGGCTCCACTACTGATCAAAAGGAAACGAAACACCACGATGAAAAGGTCTTCATCGAGCTCCCGCTTGAGCTCGGTTGCGTCACCTGCACTGGTATCATCGGCACCTGCAACTGTTTGGAAGTATCTGTGAGTCACGAGGACTCAGCAATCTCACACCCGCGAGATCAAGACTATTTAAGCTTATGGGTAGGAAAAAAAGGGTAGTGAGATGGAGCTGCAGCAAGCACTAGCATATATGGTGGCTAACTTATGCAAATGAGAGCGAGAAGAGGAGCAAAGCACGGTCGTGAACTAGAAGTGATCAAGAAATGATCCTGAATCTACTTACGTTCAAGCATAACACAAGAACCGTGTTCACTTCCCGGACTCCGCCGAGAAGGGACCATCACGGCTACACACGCGGTTGATGTATTTTAATTAATTTAAGTGTCAAGTTCTCTACAACCAGACATTACAAATTCCCATCTGCCCATAACCGTGGGCACGGATTTCGAAAGTTCAAAACCCTACAGGGGTGTCCCAACTTAGCCCATCACAAGCTCTCATGGTCAACGAAGGATATTCCTTCTCCCAGGAAGACCCGATCAGACTCGGAATCCCGGTTACAAGACATTTCGACAATGGTAAAACAAGACCAGCAAGACCGCCCGATGCGCCGACATCCTGATAGGAGCTGCACATATCTCGTTCTCAGGGCAACACCAGATGAACACTACGTACAACTAAAACCAGCCCTCAAGTTTCCCCGAGGTGGCGCTGCAAGTGGCTCTAGTTCAGACCAACACTTAGACAGGCACTGGCCCAGGGGGTTAAAATAAAGATGACCCTTGAGTCCGCAGAACCCAAGGGAAGGTGATAGGTTGTTAGGCAAATGTAAAACCAAGGTTGGGCCTTGCTGGAGGAGTTTTATTCAAAGCGAACTGTCAAGGGGTTCCCATAACACCCAACCGCGTAAGGAACACAAAATCGAGGAACATAACACCGGTATAATGGAAAACTAGGGTGGCAAGAGTGGAACAAAATACCAGGCATAAGGCCGAGCCTTCCACCCTTTACCAAGTATATAGATGCATTAAATTAAATAAGAGATATTGTGATATCCCAAACATATCCACGTTCCAACATGGAACAAACTTCAACTTCACCTGCAACTAGCAACGATATAAGAGGGGTTGAGCAGAAGCGGTAACTTAGCCAAACAATGGTTTGCTAGGAAAGGTTGGTTAGAGGCTTGACATGGCAATATGGGAGGCATGATAAAGCAAGTGGTAGGTAGCGCGGCATAGCAATAGAGCAAGCAACTAGCAAGCAAAGATAGAAGTGATTTTGAGGGTATGGTCATCTTGCCTGAGATCCCGCAAGGAAGAAGAACGAGTCCATGAAGAAGGCAAATGGACGTAGTCGAACGAATCCCTCACAAACGCGACATTATCGGAACTAACCCGAAGAAGCAACACCGGAAAGAAGCAAACAACATAGTAAACAACCATCACATAATCATGGCATGATGCACAACCAAGTATGATGCATGTCCACTTATGATTAACCCCCATTGCAAGCATCAACAACTACAACAGAAGTATTAAGGTAAACCTAACCATAGCATGAAACATATGGATCCAAATCAGCCCCTTACGAAGCAACACATAAACTAGGATTTAAGCTTCTGTCACTCTAGCAACCCATCATCTACTTATTACTTCCCAATGCCTCCCTCTAGGCCCAAACAATGGTGAAGTGTCATGTAGTCGACGTTCACATGACACCACTAGAGGGATGACAACATACATCTCATCAAAATATCGAACGAATACCAAATTCACATGACTGCTAATATCAAGACTTCTCTCATGTCCTCAGGAACAAACGTAACTACTCACAAAGCATATTCATGTTCATAATCAGAGGGGTATTAATATGCATATTGGATCTGAACATATGATCTTCCACCAAGTAAACCAACTAGCATCAACTACAGGGAGTAATCAACACTACTAGCAACCCACAGGTACCAATCTGAGGTTTGGATACAAGAGATGAACTAGGGTTTGAGATGGGATGGTGCTGGTGAAGATGTTGATGGAGATTGACCCCCTCCCGATGAGAGGATCGTTGGTGATGATTTTCCCCTCCCGGAGGGAAGTTTCCCTGACAAAACAGCTCCGCCGGAGCCCTAGATTGGTTCCGCCAAGGTTCCACCTCATGGCGGCGGAGTCTCGTCCCGAAAGCTTGCTTATGATTTTTTTTCCTCTACGAAAGACTCCATATATCAGAAGATGGACATCAGAGGGCCACCAGGGGGCCCACGAGGCAGGGGCGCGCGCCTAGGGGGGTAGGACGCGCCCCCACCCTTGTGGCCAGGGTGTGGCCCCCCTCTGGAACTTCTTGCGCTCAGTATTTTTTATATATTCTGGAAATAGCTTCCGTGAAGTTTCAGGACTTTTGGAGCTGTGCAGAATAGGTCTCTAATATTTGCTCCTTTTCTAGCCCAGAATCCTAGCTGCTGACATTCTCCCTCTTCATGTAAACTTGTAAAATAAGAGGAATAGGCATAAGTATTGTGACATAATGTGTAATAACAACCTATAATGCAATAAATATCGATATAAAAGCATGATGCAAAATGGACGTATCAACTCCCCCAAGCTTAGACCTCGCCTGTCCTCAAGCGAAAGCTGAAATCGAAAAATATGTCCACATGTTTGGAGATAGAGGTGTCGATAAAAATAAAATACGGACATGAGGGCATCATGATCATTCTTAGAACAACAACACATACACACACACACACACACACACACACACATATATATATATATATATATATATGTGTGTGTGTGTGGATCACAATTCAATCACAATTTCAAGTATGAATCATAAAATTCATTGAGAACCAACAAACTCTAATCTCAGTCATTGAGGCAATTGCAATTTATCATAACATAGGAAAGAGTCAATATAAGAGCTTTTCAGCAAGTCCACATACTCAATCATCTTTTAGTCTTTCACAATTGCTAACACTCGCGCAATATTTATGGGTATGAAGTTTTAATCGGACACAGATAAAAATAGGGGCTTATAGTTTTGCCTCCCAATGTTTTACCTCAAGGGTAATGTCAACAATAATAGTTCATGAAGACTCACATCCAATTAGCTATATATATCAGGATCTTTCCAACATATTGTGCTTGCCAAAGGATAAAATGTAAAAAGGAAAGGTGAAGATCACTATGACTCTTATGTAAGGTAGAAAATAAAAGTAAAAGATAGGCCCTTCGCAGAGGGAAGCAGATGTTGTCATGCACTTTTATGGTTGGATGCACAAAATCTTAATGCAAAAGAACGTCACTTTATATTGCCACTTGTGATATGGACCTTTATTATGCAGTCTGTCGCTTTTATTTCTTCCATATCACAAGATCGTATAAAGCTTATTTTCTTTACACTAATGAGTTATACATATTTAGAGAGAAATTTTTATTTATTGCACCGATGACAACTTACTTGACGAATCTTACTCAATCCATAGGTAGATATGGTGGGCTCTCATGGCAAAACTAGGTTTAGGGATATTTGGAAGCACAAGTAGTATCTCTACTTGGTGCAAAGAAATTGGCTAGCATGAGAGGGAAAGGCAAGCTTAACATGTTGGATGATCCATGACAATATAATTTAACTCGGATGAAAGAAAACATAACCCATTACGTTGTCTTCCTTGTCCAACGTCAACTCTTAGCATGTCATACTTTAATGAGTGCTCACAATCATAAAAGATGTCCAAGATAGTATATTTATATGTGAACCTCTCTTCCTTTATTACTTCTTATTAATTGCAATGATGACCAAAACTATGTTTGTCAACTCTCAACAACTTTTATTCATCATACTCTTATATGTGAAGTCATTACTCTCCATAAGATCCATATGATCTCTTTATTTCTTTTTATTCTTTCTCTTTTTATTTTATTCCCTCAAGATCATAGCAAAATAATCAAGCCCTTGACTCAACACTAATCTTTATTATATATAGCTCACAGACTCGATTACATAGAAGGATCATAAAGCAAAACTCACAACTAAATCATACTAAAACTCTATTCTACTAGATCAAGATATTATCAAAAGGATTGAACTAAGAAAAATAGTAAAGATAAAAGTGATGGTGATACGATACCGGGGCACTCCCCCAAGCTTGGCAGTTGCCAAGGGGAGTGCTGATACGTCTCCAACGTATCTATAATTTTTGATTGCTCCATGCTATATTATCTACTGTTTTGGACATTGTTGGGCTTTATTATTCACTTTTATATTATTTTTGGGACTAACCTATTAACCGGAGGCCCAGAACAGAATTGCTGTTTTTTTGCCTATTTTAGGGTTTCGAAGAAAAGGAATATCAAACGAGTCCAAACGGAATGAAACCTTCAGGAACGTGATTTTCTCACCGAACATGATCCAGGAGACTTGGACCCTACATCAAGACACAAAAGAGGAGGCCGCGAGGTAGGGGGCGCGCCTAAC
>NC_057812.1:538388633-538391213 GCF_018294505.1 Triticum aestivum | reverse complement strand
CACCCTCGTGGGCCCCCTGTTGCTCCACCGACGTACTCCTTCCTCCTATATATACCTACGTACCCCCAAACGATCAGCTACAGAGCCAAAACCCTAATTCCACCACCGCAACTTTCTGTATCCACGAGATCCCATCTTGGGGCCTGTTCCGGAGCTCCGTCGGAGGGGGCATCGATCACGGAGGGCTTCTACATCATCACCATAGCCCCTCCGATGAAGTGTGAGTAGTTCACCTCAGACCTACGGGTCCATAGTTATTAGCTAGATGGCTTCTTCTCTCTTTTTGGATCTCAATACAATGTTCTCCCCTCTCTTGTGGAGATCTATTCGTTGTAATCTTCTTTTTGCGGTGTGTTTGTTGAGACAGATGAATTGTGGGTTTATGATCAAGTCTATCTAAGAACAATATTTGAATCTTCTCTGAATTCTTTTATGTATGATTGGTTATCTTTGCAAGTCTCTTCGAATTATCAGTTTGGTTTGGCCTACTAGATTGATCTTTCTTGCAATGGGAGAAGTGCTTAGCTTTGGGTTCAATCTTGCGGTGTCCTTTCCCAGTGACAGTAGGGGCAGCAAGGCACGTATTGTGTTGTTTCCATTGAGGATAACAAGATGGGGCTTTCATCATATTGCATGAGTTTATCCCTCTACATCATGTCATCTTGCTTAAGGCGTTACTCTGTTTTCATTAACTTAATACTCTAGATGCATGCTGGATAGCGGTCGATGAGTGGAGTAATAGTAGTAGATGCAGGCAGGAGTCAGTCTACTTGTCTTGGACGTGATGCCTATATACATGATCATGCCTAGATATTCTCATAACTATGCTCAATTCTGTCAATTGCTCAACAGTAATTTGTTCACCCACCGTAGAATACTTATGCTCTTGAGAGAAGCCACTAGTGAAACCTATGGCCCCCGGGTCTATCTTCATCATATTAATCTTCCAATACTTAGTTATTCCTTTGCTTTTTTACTTTGCTTTTATTTTACTTTGCATCTTTATCATTAAATACCAAAAATATTATCTTATCATATCTATTAGATCTCACTCTTGTAAGTGGCTGTGTAGGGATTGATAACCCCTTATTGCGTTGGTTGCGAGGATTTATTTGTTTTGTGCAGGTACGAGGGACTCACGCGTAGCCTCCTACTGGATTGATACCTTGGTTCTCAAAAACTGAGAAAAATACTTACGCTACTCTGTTGCATCATCCCTTCCTCTTCGGGGAAAAACCAACGCAGTGCTCAAGAGGTAGCAAGTGCCCATACCCATGTGATTATATTTCTTTCTTTGTTGGTGAAGAAGGTGGAGTTGTTGATGATGGATAGTCGCACATCGAGCGTAAGAGGTCCTCCAACTTGCGGATAATGCCCTTGAGTGCGATGATATGCTCCTTCAACAAAATATTTTCACGTGTGAGAGACTTGTTTTGTATACGAGCTAACTCAATCATCTTGAAAGCTTCCATATAATTTGGGGTAAGAAGATTGTGATCAAGTTGAAGGATGTCTTCTGCTGCTGGAACTTGGTCCTCCGTGGCCTTCTTGATCCCTTCGTCCTCGTTGATCTCCATAGGTTCTCCTCTCTTCAGTTCTATCTTCACTAGCCAAGCATCGTTCTCACCATTGTTGGAGGAGGGGGACGACATGATGCCTGGCCTTGACAACCCTGACAGAAGACAGCTCGAAACAAAGACAAGAGATATTTGCGTGATACGGTGGTCAAAACCTTCGAGAGATTATATAATGAATTTTTACCGACCAAAAGAAGTATCATGCAAGAAAACGGAGTCCGGAGAGCACATGAGGTGCCCATGAGGCAGGGGGGGGGGCGCGCCCAGGGGGGTAGGGCGCGCCTCCCACCCTCGTGGAAGCCTTGTGTCCTGTAACACCCCGTATGTAACTTGCCATATTTGTATTCCAACTCTTGCCATTTTCGGCACTAAGTTATGTTACTTCCTCGTTGTCGGGTTTTTGTCTTTGTGTTGTTTTGCCTTTGTCATGCATCTCATATCATGTCATCATGTGCATTGCATTTGCATACGTGTTCGTCTCATGCATCCGAGCATTTTCCCCGTTGTCCGTTTTGCATTCCGGCGCTCCTATGTCCTCCGGTGTCCCTTTCTACCTCTTTTCGTGTGCGGGTGTTAAACGTTTTTGGATTGGACGGAGACTTGCCAAGTGGCCTTGGTTTACTATCGGTAGACCGCCTGTCAAGTTTCGTGCCATTTGGACTTTGTTTGATACTCCAGCGGTTAACCGAGGGACCGAAAAGGCCTCGTGTGTGTTGCAGCCCAACACCCCTCCAAAGTGGCCCAAAACCCACCAAAACCCCTCCATCATCTAGGCCGTTCGATCACGATAACGTGGCCGAAAACCGTGCTCAATTTGGAGCCTCCTAGCTCCTCCTACCTATAAAAAGGTCCCTCTCCCCCAAAATCCGGACGAAACCCTAGCAAAAATCGCCCCGCCGCCATCGGACACGTCCGGCCGCCGCCAGACGAATCCCGCCACCGCGCCCAACCTACCAGCGCGCGACACGTGGCGTGTCCGCCGCCCCCGCGCCGTGGGCCCGCC